>NC_079164.1:74825662-75125662 GCF_947568905.1 Ostrea edulis | reverse complement strand
AAAGGTTACAGTTTTCTTCGTAACCTGTACATTCTGTGGGATGTATTTATAGCTTATCGTCGACGTCATTCTCTTCCTCATGCTCTGTGATGTCAGATTTTCCTTGTTTTTATCACTTGTGCAGGGAATTGTTTTAAGACAACGTACTAGGGGGGGGGGGGGGGGTACAAACGCACAACACTGCTTGCTATTTCAAAATATCTGTTTTTCTTATTGGGCGGGGACCTTTCAAATTATATTTTTTATGTATTGTTTTAGTTTCAATCTTCCAGGTTAGAATAGGTCCTCAGTACCTCTTGCTTGTCGTAAGAGGAGACTAAATGGGCCGGTCATTCGGAGTCCACAAAAACCGAGGTCCCGTGTCACAGGCATTTGTTTCATACATGGGTCACCCCCTCCTTACTTATACGACATTAGTAAGAGGGGGGGGGGGGGTGACCCATGTATGAAACAAGTGTCTGTGTCCCGTGTCATAGCAGATGTGGCACGATAAAGATCCTTCCCTGCTCAAAGCTCGTACGCGCCGAACATAAGCCTAAGTTTTGCAGCCCTTGTTCAACAATGATGCCATATCCATGAGTAAAAAATTCTCGAGATTGACTTTAAACAATAAACAATCAATCGATCTTCATTGCTTTCTCCATAACTTTATCTATCTCTAGAGAGATAGATAGATAGATACATGTAGATAGATGGATGGGCAGATACAAGAATTTTATTAACTTGTCAAATAAAAGAAAAATCTATAAGCATCCAATATAAGGCCTAAAAGTTAGGGTAGGACCGTCGTTAGGGATTAATTTTTTTTTCAAACTTAATTTTGTACATATGAGTTCACAAAGAAATATTCTGATCACAATATCCACTTAATTAAATTGACGGTACATTCACATATTGAACATGATGGGCTCATTGTTCTCTAACAATGTAACTTTTAAACACACAGTTATATTTAATGAAAATCTAATTACAGGTGTCACTCCTAACACGAGTTCAATGATCTCTTGAACAATATATTTAAAAAATTCATGGGTACGGTGATATACTTCAGAGTCGGTCGGGTTAGCGGAAACACGGTTAATTTTAATTTTCGACCTTATCTTTTAATTCAAGGCCTGAGCGAAAAGCTAAAATAAAATATTTTCCACTTGTACTAAATTTGCGTTTTGTGAATTACTATCCGCCTCAAGGTGATTTTCCAATATTTACTGAGTGTCAAAATGATATAATTAACACATGTGACATCAGTGTTCCTAGTCCTAATACATAAACATCAGGGGGGGGGGGACTTATTCTTGTTTACAAGTGTGGCGATAATAAAAGCTGCTAGTAAGAAATGCAGTCAAAACACACACAGGACGCCTACAATCCATATATATATATCAAATCAGAGAGGGAGAAGCGTGGATAGTGTTAATGTTACGATGACCGCACTAGTGACAACACCATACTTAAACAGGTCAGTGTTCGTGCATTCATACAGAGGATAATTGACATTATCAGAAACACTAGCCTCGTTATTACCTTTTTTGGACATCTCTATGTCGATTTATATCATAATGCATAAGCAGTCACCAGGAAACAGGCTGTCGGATTTGTCAGACCGCTGTTTGACAGGATTATCGATATTCATACGCCTGATCCACAATCACTGAAGTATGTTCTCAAAACGTTTGTTCACGTCAGAACATTTGATGTATGGTCCTCAGACAGTTGTGTATTCATTTTAAATGTAATTTTACACCACAGACTATTCCTAGAATGTTGGAATTCAAATGACCTAAACTTCCTACAATGGTTAAAAAGACTTGTCAATCGGGGGTGTTTGAAAATTGAAATTCATCACATTCATTGACGAATATCATATATATATATATATATATATATATATATATATATATATATATATATCGTGTTACAAATAAAGCTATGGGTTTCTAGAAATGACCTCATAAATATTCATATGTTGACAAGGTCGCGATTAATAATGATATATATTTTCTCACAATGTATATGTAAATATTTTCTGTTGACACCTTTACTGCATATACACAGACAAACAGTCTATCCGACAAGCCGCTTTGTACTTAAAGGACTTATGAGAAAGCTTTAACTATTCCAAAGTGAAATTAATAACCAGCAAAACTCCTCTTTGTGTCCAGCTACATTCAGGCCAGGAAATGTGGTGCCTTGTTTTCTTTTGGAAATAAGAAACTCCATTGGTCTCTGTTCCCCGTCACCTCTACATCATTGTCACTCTATCTAACAGTTCTATACATCCATCAAACCCAGCTAAACCTTACCATGAGAAGAAGCCTTGTTGTCTAATTGGAGGGAAGCTTGTTCACATGCACTTCTGAAAGTCGGAACAGTTTTTGACATATTCAATTTGTCTAGGAATTCTGTAGGTCTCCCCGGTAGTTTTCACCATTGTTGAATACTTAGACATTATCAGCTTTATAGCACAAAATACAATATTGTCTGTTCATGATGATGGTATTCATTTTTGTTTCTGTATACTGTAAAATATAAACATCCATAAAACAGATAGGGGAATCATCGAAAAAAAAAATAGGATAAAAACTCTCACCTACAATCAAACAATTTTAGGTTAGTCACAATTAAAATTCATGTATGGGAAAAAAAATCTAAATATGCATGAAACATTATAGATAATATTTTCCATGAATAGGTCATCTACCTTTACTTAGTCCTAGAAACAGAAAACAACTTCACAATATTTGTATATTTCTTCAAAAAGCTACTGCCCATCGAAACAGTGTATGCTCATAGCGCATAATCAATTGCATACCATGATATAATGTATGTTCAATATATATGTACAGTGTACATATGCTTATGTTAGTAAACATAATTTATGGTATAATGTGTGTTGTGTACACAATTGTACTCCCAGTATTATTATGTGTGTATGAACGTCTTATGTAATAGATGAATGTTTGTACTTTATCTAAATGTCCAAAAAGTCCAACCTACCTACATAATTTTATTCAAATCAAAGCAACACCATACTCGTTCGTGTATTTAATAAAAAGGGACTGATTCACGACTCCCCCCCCCCCCAATTTTGTTTTTCACTTTTAATGCTACAAATCTATTGTTTGATATGTTTTAAAGGTTTCTTAAGGATAAACTCATTTTAGAGAGTTTATTATTTGTTTTGTAAATAAAGATTGCAGTATGTTATTGTGTACGAAGTTTTCAAAAGAAATGGATATCAATCGAAGTTTAATATATCTATTACACAAGTTAAATTTGTGACTGCAAAATTAAGGTGCTTTAAATTACAAAATTAACAAGAAAACTATAACAACTCATATAGTTACCTTCTTCAAAAATCAGTTACCTTGTCTAAAACTTAGACGCATAAGAACAATGGCATTAGAGTATTTTAAGATTTTTAACAATCAAAGTCCAACCTACCTACAGAATTTTATTCAAATCAAAGCAACATCATACTCGTTCAGATATACAAAAACTGCAATTCTGCCAAAACTTAAGACAACGAAATATGATTTGAAATAATTCAGAGGCGAGTCTACAAAACTTTGGAAGTCCCTTCCTTAATCATTCAGAAACATGACCACTTTAAAGCTAATATAAACAGTTGGTACGGAGATTATTGAACGCGTTGTGTTTATCGTTAGAAGTTGTGTATTATGTAAACTGGTGTTTTATTCAGGGGTTTTTTTATTTTAAAAAATTTATACTGAATACTTATCTTAAAATGTGTAACTTATATAAAACCATTATGTGTAATGCCTTATGGCTATATGTATACGTATCTTCAGGGACTGGAAAAGAGAGAATTTAAAGCCCATACACCCTTTCCAAGTAACCGGACTACCTATACTTATTTTATCAAAATATGTTTTAGTATAATGTCCTAAGCTGTATGAAAGGCGAAGATAACGAACAGTGATCAATCTCACAACTCCTATAAGCAATACAAAATAGATAGTTGGGCAAACACGGGCCCCTGGACACACCAGAGGTGGGTTCAGGTGCATAGGAGGAGTAAGCATTCCCTGTCGACCGGTCAAACCCGCCGTGAGCCCTATATCCTGTTCAGATAAACGGAGTTTTCCGTAGTCAAAATCAGTGTGCCAAGAACGGCCTAACAATCGGTATGAAACACATCAGATAGTCGCATTGTATGCAATGAAAGGTGAAGATAACGAACAGCGATCAATCTCATAACTCCTACAAGCAATACAAAATAGAGAGTTGGGCAAACACGGACCCCTGGACACACCAGAGGTGGGATCAGGTGCATAGGAGGAGTAAGCATCCCTGGTCGAACCGGTCACACTCGCCGTGAGCCCTATATCCTGTTCAGGTAAACGGAGTTATCCGTAGTCAAAATCAGTGAATGTTGTTTAACGTCCCTCTCGAGAACATTTCACTCATAAGGAGACGTCACAACTGCCGGTGAAGGGCTGCAAAATTTAGGCCTATGCTCGGCGCTTATGGCCTTTGAGTAGGGAGGGATCTTTACCGTGCCACACCTGCTGTGACACGGGATTTTGCGGTCTCATCCGAAGGACCGCTCCATTTAGTCGCCTTCTACGACAAGCAAGGGGTACTAAGGACGTATTCTAACCCGGATCCCTACGGGAGAATGTTGGAAGACCTGATCACCAAAGTCAACAAAAATAGTGTCAATGAGGAACTGTAGCACATTTTTTATTTCAACTTCAGAATTGTAATGCGCTGCTGAGTTTTTAAAAGATTTGACCGGAGCTACAGGCGCCCATGGGGAGACATTTGTCATAGTACTATGAGTTATCCCACTTAAAATCCAATTAATGAATATATATTTTAAAAAATATTTTGTATATGTATGCATGTTCATTAAAAGTTGATGAGTATGTTGATCCTGTATTTATAAGTTTATCAGTGTCCCTAATGTTTTCCAATCAACTCAACAAACATATGTAACTTAATGTCATAAGGTATCTTGTCAACTCACCAAACATAGGTAACTTAATGTCATAAGGTATCTTATCAACTCACCAAACATAGGTAAATTATTGTCATAAGGTATCTTATCAACTCACCAAACATAGGTAACTTAATGTCATAAGGTATCTTATCAACTCACCAAACATAGGTAACTTAATGTCATAAGGTATCTTGTCAACTCACCAAACATAGGTAATTTTCATTATAGATATGTACGATAAAATTGAAGTCTTAATAAATTCTTCGGCCTTTCCTTATATATTTCTAATATGTAAACATACCTTCATTTGTTTTTGTTCAGGTTATTGTCTTTGCAGTTATAGTTGAATATTGTAATGGTCCGAGTACTAAGCAGGATGTGAGAAACAATCATGAAATAAATGCTGCATGTCAGGTGATAAGTATGAAAGGTGAAGATAACGAACAGTGATCAATCTCATAAATCCTATAAGCAATACTAAATAAATAGTTGGGCAAACACAGACCCCTGGACACACCAGAGGTGGGATCAGGTGCCTAGGAGGAGTAAGCATCCCCTGTGCACCGGTCACACCTTCCGTGATCAGGTAAATGGGTTTATCCGTATTCAAAATCAGTGTGCCAAGAACAGTCTAACAATCGGTATGAAACACGTCTGACAGCATTTGACCCAATGTTGGCAAACTACATGTAGATCGTTATAACAACCATAGAATTTGTGAAATGCTGACTTTAATCGAGACTGTTGAAACCCCTGTGACATCAACTTGTTTGTCAGTAGCTTGCCTCTGTCATCTAAGCTTGATCATTCTGTGGATATCTGGGTTAGAATTATTCTCTTTAGAAAAGTCGAGCGGCATAGCCTTCATCGACTTCTCTTCGCAAGGATTCATGTTTTGATTCTGGAAAACGTGTAAATGCCGGAGTCGGTGACGGTTTGTGCTTCGACCGACGTATCGACTCAGATGTGCCTGGATTTACGCAATAGACAACTTGTTTTCAAACATTTAACAGCAATGCACAAAACCGTAACAAGGAAATCAAAACTTACTTGCTTTTAATACATTTTCAACATTGCACCCTGTCCCGGTTTTAAATCACAACTCTGATTACGTCAGCCTGCTTTCTCTCAACTGGTTCCCTATTGTGACAGCTCCCAAGACCAGTTAACGTAAACCCGGGACAGGGAACATGTTGAAAATGGATTGAAAGCAAGTAAGTGTTGATTTCCTTGTGACAGTTTTGTGCGTTACTGCTAAATGTTTGAAAACAACTTGTCTATAGCATAAATCCAGGCACATCTGAGTCGAAACGTCGGTCAAAGCATAAACCGCCACCGACTCCGGCATTTACACGTTTTCCAGAATCAAAATATGAATGCTTGCGAAGAGAAGTCGATGAAGGCTATGCCTCTCGACTTCTCTAAAGAGAATTGGTACTCAGTAGCCTACAACTTGTCGTAAGAGGCGACTAAATGGGACGGTCCTTCGGATGAAACCACAAAAACCAAAGGTCCCGTTTTACAGCAGGTGTGGCACGATAAAATGACGCAATAATCTTTGACCAATGACAGTCACAATAACAGATTTTTGATACTTTAATGTCTACGCCTACAACTAAAACTTGCAGTATTTGTTTACAAGTAATAACTGACAAAAAGGGCTACAGATTCCTGTTTATAGAAGCAAGTAAAGTTTATAAGTTTTAATTGAATGGAATTCGCATTAACAGCAGTGGTTACGCTTATAAATTCTGTGCTAATAGACTTAATTATATCCTCAAACTTGATGAGGAAATTCGGGGTAAAATGGATGTGTTGAAATCTGACGTTCTCTACCCAGAGCTCCGTGCGCTCTTTGCACTACACCTCTGTCTACGGCTTTTTACAGAAATCTTGTAAAAGTTTCTAATATCCAACATTTATGTTTTCGACTAAATATTTAGTCATACTATGAAATGTTTTTGGTGCAATTAAATTGATGCTTACTGTAAATTGTTTAAAATCGCCGTTTTCTGATCCTAAATTTGGAACTACTTCGTAATATGCGTATGAATGTATGGCATCCACGTGGTGAAGATTTGAATGTAAACATGGAATCAAAAGTAAGAAAGGCTGTAAAAATACCATAAAACTTGTGAAATAAGAGACAAACAGCTAAATGGTAAATATGTATTTATATGAAAAAAACCTGATGTCATCACCTGTTACCAGAACTTTTAAACAGAAAGGAAACCGAGAATTATTGTTTATATCATGTGATTATATTGTCACATGATTCCAAGCGTTGACAGAGGTGTATGTGAAGCTTGCGTAACGCGCCCTCTGGTGAGAGAATAAATCTGAAAGACTAGACAATTATGTAAAACTTATACGGTACCAATTTTGATGCACCAGATGCACATTTCGACAAATAATGTCTCTTCAGTGATGCTCAACCGAAATGTTTGAAATCCGAAATAACTATGAAGTTTTAGAGCTAAATGTAGCCAAAAACAGCGTGCCAAAAAAGTGGAGCCAAATTCGTCCAAGGATAAGAGCTATGCACGAGGGAGATAATCCTTAATTTTGAAATGAATTTCTAAACTTTATAACAGCAATTAAATATACATCCGTATTATCAACCTAGTAACGAAGTACTAAGCTACTGGGCTGTAGAGACCCTCGGGGACTAACAGTCCACCAGCAGAGGCCTCGACCCAGGGGTCATAATGTAAAACTTATACGGTACCAATTTTGATGCACCAGATGCACATTTCGACAAATAATGTCTCTTCAGTGATGCTCAACCGAAATGTTTGAAATCCGAAATAATTATGAAGTTTTAGAGCTAAATGTAGCCAAAAACAGCGTGCCAAAAAGAACGACATATAGTATGGTAACTTTATTACACCGATGAAGTCAACAAAGAAGCGTCCATTAGTTACAACAGCTTAAAAGTGTCCAGTTTGTTCTCAATCGGCAACCCTCGGATTATTCCGCTACGAGCACACAATTTTCTTTCCAAAAAAAGAAAAAAGAAGAAATCATGGAAGCTCACCGATTGATTGACTAATGAACATATAAATATTCATGAAGTCGAGGATGTTTTTTAATCATACAGCTACAGCATTTGAGACAATAAGCGTGGCTTGTGACGATGGATTTTATAACCTTTACTTTAGTATGCTTAATGATTTAGAGCACGGAGTTTGAAACCGTGCTCAAAAGTTTTATAACCTCCAGGCCAAGTCTATTGACCAACCGACCGAAGAGTAGAGAGAGAAAATATTGGATAAGGATTTGGTTAAAATGCTAAAAATTGTGAATTTTGCGGTAAATGTTCAAATACTAAACATTTTGTGGGCCGTTACGTACACTTGTAATGTGTCGGGGACATTAGATATCGTCATTCTCTGGACAAAGATTTTACGGACACTTAGTCTAGATTTTTTTTTAATCAGACAGGTCATCATTTTTGACATTCTTTTCATAAGTTTCTTGACTTTGTTGACACCCAAGCTTACAAGACTACATACAAACCATCGGTCCTGCATCCCCAAGTGTTTCTTGTTAGTTACAATGGGTATGTAGAAGAGAATCTTCATGTTTGGAGTATTCATCGGGGCGTTTAGCTTTATACAAAATATAGGTTGACACCGGACATTTTGCAGGGTTGTTTACATGCGAGGAGTGCACGTCCGGCTAGCAATCATCTCAACACCCATTCTAGTCTTGGTGACCCTCTCATGATACTCTAAATAGTCATTTGATGTACCCCATTTCTTTTCAGAACATTACTCATTTCATTTTGTGGTGTTTGGTTCTCCCTTGCATATAACGTGTTAATTAAAGAGACTTGAGTAGCCTTTCCTAATTGTTCAATCATGAAATGTTTCAATTTCATAAGGTGTTGACAGTATTTCCCTGTGCTTTCAAATCGTTTTGTCTTTAGCTCGGTGACGTAATGTCTTACAATGCTCCCTAACATCCCTCTTAGAGTCGATGGCTCATTTTCTTCTCTCAATTTAGTTCTAACACTTTCAATGGAGTTTGTCAACAACTCAGTGGGGGTGATGGGAGGTAGTGGGAGACTGAAAATAGTGGTGTATTGTAAATACATGTATCTCTCGACCCCACCCCCCTTTCACTTCAAAATGTAAATGATCAGATTACCTTACAGATTGATTTTTGTAGATTATTGGAATCTTCATTAACATCAATGGAAATACATGTTTCCATGCGTTTAAATATAGTACTACCACCCTTCATGATACGTTTTGCAGACAATATTTGCAGTCTAGGACAAAGCTTTGCCGAGACCTAGACGGCGAATCTTGATCCATAAATGGAACATCCCTATCCCAAAACAAGTAAATCAATGGTGAAGATAACGCACAGTGATAACTCTCACAAGGAATACTAAATTAAAAAGTTTGGCAAACATGGACCCCTGGACATACCAGAGGTGGGTGTCTTTGAGAAACAAGCATCCCCTGTCGACCAGTCACACCCGTCGTGAACCCTATGTCTTGATCAGGTAAACGGAGTAGTCCGTAGTCACAATCAGTGCACCAAGAACGGCCTAACAATCGGTATGAAACACATCAGACATCATTTGACCAAATATTGGGTTGTATTGGCAAACTAGATCATTATAGCGACCATATAGTTTGCGAAATGCTGAGTTTAAACGTAAACGATACTTTTGAAACCCCTGTAACATAAAAATTTATTACACGCAGAACAAGCTCTTGCGTGCCGAATCAGTTGAGAATTATAAATACCATAAGCAGGTGATAATGGAATTTTGCTATATAAATATGGGAAGTGGACGATGGAGAAGCTGAAATCATCCCGTTTGTTATAAATTAAAGTTGTATTGTTAGTTTGTCGTTGATATCCATTTTCAATAAAATATCTAAGTACGAAGCAGAAATGGAGCATTTATTTTGAATTTACATGGATATATCGATTTATTAATTGATTGTATCTTGTTTAATGTTCCTCGCGAGAATTTTTCACTCATATGGAGATGTTTAAGCCAATCTGATTAAAACCAGATCTTCAATTCGCTCCTCTATTGGCCATGTCGACATGGCCAATAGAGGAGCGGATTGAAGATCTGGTTTTAATCAGATTGTGTTTAAGCTAGCTTATGTTCGGCGCTTACGGCCATTGTACAGTGAGGGTTTTTTAGCGTGCCACACCTACTGTGACACGGGGCATCCGTTTTAAAGGTCATTTCCAGGGACCCAGTCCCGTGGGGATCCGGGTTAGAATAGGTCCTCAGTACCCCTTGCTTGTCGTAAGAGGCGACTACATGGGGCGGTCCTTCGGATGAGAACGCCAAAACCGAGGTTCCGTGTCTCAGGTGTGACACGGTAAAGATCCCTCCCTGCTCAATTGATTGATTGAATGTTGATTAACGTCCCTCTCGAGAATATTTCACTCATATGGAGATGTCACCACTGCCGGTGAAGGGCTGCAAAGTTTAGGCCTATGATCGGCGCTTATGCTCTTCTCATGTACAAGCAGCTAACAAAGAAGCACAATTCGTGCCCAGGGAATTCCAACAGACTGTTGGAAGACCTGATCACCACACGGCTACCCATGTCCTAAATCATAATGTAACGGTTATGCAAGAAAATTCGTTTGGAGTGTTTCCGGTTATGAGTTAAAAGAGAACAACACGCCGCTTCGACAGGTAGGTAGATCTGAGTTTTTCTTGTTTATGATAATCTAACCATTGTTGACGAAAATCGGGGAATGTAGTCAGCTGTAGAAATGATTAAATTACACGAAATAACCACGATTACCCATATCTAAAGCGGCAAGACGACACGAGATGATTTTCCTAGAGCAGAAGGAGGTTGAATTTTGAAAATTTCTCACAACTCTCGATTGTCAGGGTCAATATCGGCTCAATCAGCTAATCAGTCGAAATAAGTTGACCACTCTAGGGACGATTTGTACAAGTTAAAATTAAAATATTCTACTATTTTGATGTTGGTGTTTGTATTATGCCAAAATTTCTATCCAAACGGGTCAGGTAATACTTTAGGGGATAAGTTATGATTGAATGGATTGGTTAAGATTTAGAGGAAAAATTGGTTAATACACACCCCACTGATAGATACAGTACGCACCTGAATGAGTTTGTATTACGTGACGTAATTTAGATTAGTATGTACGATTCTGGATCTGTAATAACCATTAATGCATGACTTAGGATTTATTGAAATTAATTTTTTTATTTGTAACGAAGGTATTTGAAAAATATTAGTCGTGTTATGGAGAAAAAGATTGATACCGTTTTCAATTTGCGAATTCACCTCTACTCTTTCCCATGCAAAAAAATGTATAAGCTTTAGATATTTTTCTTCAATGTACATGCATTGTACTCGTATATGTATATTTATTCAGGAACATATTCACCAAAACTAAATAAAGATGCAGCTTATCCGGAACCAAAGACGTGGCAATCAAGGCTAGACCCAGATAGTATGTCAACTGTATGTATAGTAGATGCAGACAATTGAAGAAGATAGAGTGTATTATTCTAAGGTGTGTATAAGCAACTTATTTATGACTATGTAGAAAATTAACGGATTATGTAAATGTCGAATATTTATGCATGACGTTTAATTGTCAAATACTTAGGTAACGCTTATGCTTTCTTGATGAAAGGTGAAGATAACTAACAGTGACGTATCTCATAACTCCTATAAGCAATACAAAATAGAGAGTTGGGCGAACACGGGCCCCTGGACACACCAGAGGTGGGATGAGGTGCCTAGGAGGAGTAAGCATCCCCGTCAATCGGCTACACCCGCCGTGAGCCCCACATCCCCATCAGGCAAACGGAGTTATCCGCAGCCAAAACCAGTGTGCCAAGAATGGTCCACCAATCGCTTCATAATGTTGCACAGAATATGATGTTGCTTTGCATTTTCTGGTCTAGTACTTTACTTCAAATTCAGAACACCAAATGTTAAAGTCTATAAGGAATTAGTTCATATTAGGATATAGAAATCTATTGATTTCCTAGTAAAATGGTTAAGGGGCCATAGGCCATAGTCAGATTACCGAGGGGGGGGGGGGGGGGGAGAGGGGATGATACACTGTATACATGTAGGTGTCGATCTTGTGTCAATTTACTCTTTAGGATGAATTTATAAGCATGGAAGCCATCATGATATGGTCTTGTGATTATGATAACGTTTTTTCTACTTCACAGGGACCATTTAGACAGAGATCGCCTCAAAAAAAAAATGTATTTACCGAATGCACCAAATCGACAAGCCAGAGAACAACCCATCAGGCAACATGGTGGTTACAGAATAAACGACTCTAAGCTGTTACAGCCGCAGAGTCTTGGACTAAACTTTGATTACATGTCAGAATCTTATGTGTAATAAAAATACTAGTTAATTTTGAGCGTGGTAGAATAATTACTAAACTAACAAAAGTGGACATTCGGAATACTCCTCATCTGACCAATAATATCAAATTAGTTGTTGTCACCATTTGGCGTCTTTTGTCCGCTAACTAAATTCCACATGAGAACTACTGAATGAAAATTAACCAAACGTGGCAGAGTTCTTCCAGAATTGCTATTTCTCTAATGCAGATTCGTTAAGATAATTGTGAGAGTAGATGCCCTACAAAACCTACTTCTTTGTGAAAAATCTAAAACATTGCTATTAAGAAAGGTACCTGCAATTTGATGCCGTTTTTTTTTTTGTTTTTTTTTTCTATGTAAAACTTATACGGTACCAATTTTGATGCACCAGATGCGCATTTCGACAAATAATGTCTCTTCAGTGATGCTCAACTATGAAGTTTTAGAGCTAAATATAGCCAAAACCAGCGTGCCAAAAAAGTGGAGCCAAATTTGTCCAAGGATAAGAGCTATGCATGAGGGAGATAATCCTTAATTTTGAAATGAATTTCTAAATTTTATAACAGCAATTAAATATACATCCGTATTTTCAAGCTAGTAACGAAGTACTTAGCTAATGGGCTCTATGCAAAGAAATAACAGCCCGTAAAACATTATGTTGACACAAGCATCACTCGAAACATCCGTGTATACAAAGTGAAGTGTCTTTCCTACTGTAACGTTTGCTTTGAAATGTTTTAGAAGAGAGCTTAAGAAGGGACAACTCTCAGATTGTAAAATGCTGATAAATCTGAACGGAAGTAGGTACATGTATAACCAGAGACCATACTCAAGTAATCTCTCTTTAATGTTAAATACCAAACAAAAACAACAAAAGCATAACAAGTAAGTGACCGAGGTCAATAAAGTTATGTTGAATTTTCATATGCAAAGTCAGTTTCCCCTTTTAATTGACGGTAAACTTTGTCGCATCCTTTATATATATTCACACCTGTGCTGGGTTCTTTCCATCTGTAAAATACAAAATAATAGAATGAATAGTGCATGTTGTATTGGAATGGAAATGAAAACGCTCAATGAATATTTGCATAGGAACAGCTGAAGTTAGTGGTAAAAAAAAAAACACTTTAGTATAGTATCAGTACTTGTATTTTTTCCACAGGCACCTGAAGTATGGATATTACTACCCCCCCCCCCTTTGATAATTTTTTTTTGGGGGGTCCAATAATTTCTCTGAAATGTGTGAATTCCCTGTCTATCTCATCCCTCTCTCGATTCATGTAATCGTTTCACGCTTTTTGGAAGCTTTAGAGATTGGCCTTCTACCGGTATAATAAAATACGTATAAAACACAGGCACTTGTTTCATACATGAGTCCCCCTCCTTAATAATACCACAGGCACTTGTTTCACAGGCACTTGTTTCATACATCATGAGTCCCCCCTCCTCCTTATTAAGGAGGGGGACTCGTGTATGAAACAAGTGCCTGTGGTATAAAAAGAGAAATTATTGCCACAAAAAATTATCATAAAGGGGGGGTGGGGTAGTAATATCTATACTTCAGGTGCCTGTGTTAACACAGACGCAATGTTACATGAAATACTACTTGGGTTTTCAAATGTTTCCGGTACTGAGTAATATAAACTTAATCATAGTCGCATGACGGTTGGTTTCTTGATAAACCAGATCATTGAAAATAGCAAAAAATTGGACACTACACGTTGCTTCCCTTTTGTAATAACAAAAGATGCAGCGGGTATGTATTAAGCAACTTTTCCTCTAAATCATATCCAATCCATTAAATCATAACTTATCTCCTAAAGCATTACCTGACCCGTTTGGATAGAAATTTTGGCATAATACAAACACCAACATAAAAAAAGTAGAATATTTTAATTTCAACTTGCACAAATCGTCCCTAGAGTGGTCAACTTATTTCGACTGGTTAGTTGATTGTGCCGATATTGACCCTGACAATCGAGAATGGTGAGAAATATTCAAAATTCAACCCCTTTTTCCTCTCGGAAAATCATCTCGTGTCGTCTTGCCGCTTTAGATATGGGTAATCGTGGTTATTTCGTGTACTTTAATCATTTCTACAGCTGACTACATTCCCCGATTTTCGTCAACAGTGGTTAAATTATCATAAACAAGAAAAACTCAGATCTACCTACCTGTCGAAGAGGCGTGTTGTTCTCTTTTAACTCATAACCGGAAACACTCCAAACGAATTTTCTTGCATAACCGTTACATTATGATTTAGGACATGGGTAGCCGTGATAAAGAGATATATTTTTCGTTCAAAGTGATACCTCTCGTAAAACAAGAGACTTAAGAAAGATATTGTTTGGGGAATAAAAAGTGAAAGGGCATGTAATACACACATGTACATGTAACCTCATTGAATGTTAGCTGATAGATATCACTTAAAACAAATAGATATCTGTATGAGAGATGTCAATCGATCTGAGGTTAAAGCTTTGTCATAGCATCGATGCTACTATATAAATATTTCTCATTGACTTTTTTTGATAGCCCCTTTGTCATATCCATGCACCATCATTTTGATTGATTTGCTGTGCACTTATTTTAAACGCATTTTTTAAAAAGTCGCAGAATACATTATGATACCAAATCAATATCTCGAAACTATCAGCTATTTATTCTGCTGTTGTAAAAATAAAAACCAAACACAACCTCCATCGGATTACCTTTGTAAAGTTTATCGGTCCACTTTTTTATTTTAAAAAAAATCTTGTAAAATAGGATATTTGGAAGGCCGTAATCTTCATTTGTGGTTGAATTTTACTGATTAATAATAGGAAAATATAAAGGCATATAAAAGGTGAGAATTTACTGTAAAATTGTTATAATTTATAGACGCGAAAGTTTTTTGTGGGTCATTCCATACTCTCCACATGAGATTTGCTACTTACGAAAAATTTTAGCCTGCATAACAGTTTCGAAATAATTATTAGATATTTATCTAGATTACTAAATAAATGTCAAATTTTGAAAATAAAAATTGAATGGAAAATATTTTCGCCACAAAAGTTCAAATCGGTCTTGAATTTCTTTTTCTCACATTTCTGAAAAGTATTCACTCTGCAAACGGTTCTAGGAATTAATTAATAGATAAACATATACCAAATAATTTCAACTTTGTATCTTATTGCTCATGCAACTGACAGACTAATAATAACCAAATGAATTATATGTTCAAAGGAAAATTTACAAGTTGGTAAAAACCGCTATTTAACGTAGTTCCACACTCCTGTGACGTCATAATATTTTGCAAAGTCAATGATTTAATGACTGGAACATAAATTTTGTTGGAGTCTTTTTCAATAGTTATTGTTAAGATATTGTTACTCATAAGATATTTCAAAAGTCATAATTATGTTTGAATAATCAATGATATGTTTCAAAATATTGAGTCCAAAGGCAATAACTCTGTTTTCATTAAAAAATTTATCAAGTCTATTATGCGATAGATTTACTTTATTTTTCACAAACATTTTACCAAGTTGATAAAGAATCATTATCTGTGTCTTTTCATGAAATTACATAATATTCTAATCCCTGCGAATGATTTTGAATAGCTCAACTGTATGGTGCAAGACTTCGGGGTTTTTTTCCAAGGGGGGTATACATACTCTGGAAGCTATAGATTTGAAATTATTAAGGAAAGGTGTGGAATTTTTTTCATAAATAACTATAACAGATGTACATCTACTAATATAAACAGAAAAAATGATAGGTAAACCATGGTATAAGGAAAATATGTCCACATTTGTTTGTTTTTTAACATTTTGGAGAATAATGCTAATTCAATAATTTAGCATATATCATTCTAAAACTTGATGAACATATTGAAAATGACTTGTGTTTTAGTTATTGACATATTTCCTGATAAATAAATGCAATTAAAAAATATTTTGTTGTTTTTATTTTAAAATAACAACAAAAAACGGTTTCCAATAAATTTCATAAAAATCTACACAGGGGTACATAACTTCAGTAGTGTCTGTAATGAAAATTAATATGGAAACCCTTTACTATTTTGCCTTTTTACATTACTCTGATTGTTAATTTATTGATTCCAAACAAAAAAAAATGCTACCTAAACCCCAAAAATCCAGGACTAAGGACCCACCTTAACGGCTTCTCTTAGGGGGGAAACGAACCTCCGAATCGTTTTAGGTCTTTTTAGATTTCTTTCTAGTTCTTCCAGATTAGGGGGGGGGGGGTGAGATGTCCCAACACACAATTATTTCCACACGGGCTTTTCCCATAATAATATCCCAAGTTGTATGCTTTTTAAAAAAATAAAATTGGCAAATTGTGTTGCAAGATGAAGTTGAAAAATCCTAACACAAAGTTTTGACAAAATCAAATGAAAAATTAAATACGACACAAAGAGGTAGCTTTGGCAACCAGCTATTTAATGAACACATATTAAGAGCTAGGCAGAATATTTCAATGACATGTGGAGTTTCAATCTTTGATGATTTGAAAGATCACCATGGATCTGGCTTAGAGTCTCTAGGGACACGACAGTAATTCCGTATTGCAATAATAACTTTACAAGAAAAATATTCATTTGGAAAATTTTCGAATACCAGGATTTGTATTATAGAATTGCAGAATGTTATGCATATGTATATACACTACACAGAGAGACCTTTTCTACATAAAAGAAATACTTATCATTTTACTTATATTAACAAACCAATGTCTCATTAGTTGTCAAAGGTATGGGTTATATTGAATTGTTTTAAAATACTATAGCGTAAATCATTTAACTGAAAGGTAAATCTCTTTTAAGAATGAATGAAATCTCGTCGTATTTGCTGACATCCTTTCAAAGACAAACACATAAAATATGTCAATGGGTTAAGTACGATATACCGGTAATTATTTCGAAAAAAGATCTCAATCTCATTAATACGAGAAAATATCGATATAATATAATGGGATATTTGCTTTCATGACTGCCTTTGTGTTTGTTCTTTAGAATTTACTCATATTTTACCATGTCTTGCTGGACAGCTCATATCGCAGAGTTTGGCTTTTTGTGTGAATAATTGATGTGCAGAAGAATGTAATAATCGTACATGTACAATGCTTACCCCCCCCTTTCCCACCAGACTGTGGTTCTCATACCCGGGGAGGTGTGACCTATTTTGTTTTTATTGATTATATCAAAAGCTTTATTCCATATGACAAATACAAATTTAACACTAAGTTTGCTGAGCATGATCGATTGTGTAATATCATAGCTTAGTGGGAAGATTAAGGAATTCAATTAAATCTCCCCAACCTCATTCTTTTGAAAAAAGAATCAAATATGCGCGTGATTAATACACGTAAAAATGATCAGTCAAATATTAACGAATCTACGGACTACGGATCGGGGATTCACTCGAATGAAGGTAAATGTATCTTTATACGAGTAGAATGACAACTTATCTGGTGCATGTAACCAATGCCCACGTGTCTACATGCATACACGTGCAAATAGTTCGTGTTATTACGCCTTTAAAAATATTTTCTTTTGTTTGAAAGGATCCTAGTGGACTTTCGTTAGTAACAATTCATCCGTTTATCAATTATTTTAATGTAATATTTGATATGGCAACAAAATATATCAGCATTGGGAGATGTTTTCTCCTCCTAACAAGAATATGAATACAATTTGTATGTTGTTACGAAAACTAGAATCATAATTATGAAAGAATTACGAGGCCAGACTCGTGATTACGAGACAATTATTTCTTTATTAGGAAACTCGCTTTCGGAATTACGAGAGATTTGATTGATTGAATATTTCACTCATATGGAGACGTCACCACTGCCGGTGAAGGGCTGCAAAATTTAGGCCTATGCTCGGCGCTCACGGCCATTGCGCAGGGAGGGATCTTTAACGAGAGAAAAGAATCTTTTGACAAATCTATCAAATTTTGTACATGTAACTATTCACTGATTCATCAATTCCTGTTGAAAATTTGTATTTCCTTATCAAAAAGAATGAATGAATCCAGAGAGAGCTGTTTGAATTGTATGTACATAACTATCGTTTTTACAGATGATTAGTTTGCCTGGATGGTTCTTAGTCACCGTGGTGTCCATCACCTATTGTAAGTACCATTCTGTTGATGTTACTACTCTTGTTATTTCATATACCCTTAATCGAAAACGTAGTACGAATCAAATTAATCCGAAAAAATGTTTACTGTAGAAAAATCCAAATGCTGAATTTTGTTACACACATGCAAATCATATTGACCGGTCAGGAAAATTGAAATTTAAAGTCTTATATATATAGTAACATATTTGATACTTTTGACAATTGAACATTTTTTACTTCTTCTGAATAACTAACAGTCCAATTCTTTTCAAATTTAGTATGAAGCATCATTTGGGACAAGGGGGCATAAATTGTAAATTTCAGGACTCCAGCATCCCTGGGGCCCTAGGGCGGGGCAAAAACTGACCAAAATTGACCAATTTTCAAAAATCTTCTTCTCAAGAAGCACACACATGTAAGAAAAACTAAATGCATAGTGATGTAGAGCAGGAAGAACTCTACCAAAATTGTAAATTTCATGATCCCCAGGGTAGGGGTTCTGACCCTAGGGCGGGCCCAAACTTGTTATATAGTGTTTATGTCAAAAACATTTAAATTATATCTTTTTTAATGCTATTGATACTAAATTGAAAGTAAATAGATATTTAGAAAGAACAGGTAGTCCACATATATAAGAAAAACTAAATGCATAGTGATGTAGAGCAGGAAGGCATCTACCAAAATCGTAAATTTCATGATCCCCAGGGTAGGGGTTCTGACCCCTAGGCGGGGCCAAACTTGTTATATAGTGCTTATGTGTAAAACACTTAAATAGCATTTTCTTTAGTGCTTTTGATACTAAATTGAAACTAAATGGATAGAGCAGGTAGTCTTTCACCAAAATTGTAAATTTGATTTTCCCCAGAGTAAGGGCTTTGACCCCAGGGTGGGGGCAAACTTAGTATATATAGTATTTATGTGTAAGTTTGCTGATACTATATAAAATCTAAGTGCAAATTTAGAAATAGCAGAAAAAGATGTACAAAAAATGGTGAATTTCATAACCCAGGGTTATGACTTTAGGATGAGTCCAAATTAGTCATATAGTTTGATGTTTTAATGTTAATACGCCTATTATTTAAAGCCTTTTATCAGTGTATGCACTTTTGAGGGCAGTGAAGTTTTAAGAACACATCTTGTTTTATACTGTTGCTGAACATTAGAATTTAGCTTAGATATTCAGAACAGGAATTTTTTTTTCTAGATTTCATAGCCCATGGAAGTAGTGATACTTTTTCACTAGTATTCAGGTGACTGATAAGGCCTGTGGGCCTCTTGTTCTTCTTTCCTTACAACTCTAAGTCATTAACAGGCTCGTGACATCGTTCTTCCAAAATAAGAAGGGGGTATGAGGACAAAAATCGGCATCAAAATTTAATAAAATACTCTTATACATGTCAGCGTGTCACATCTGTTTTTTTACGGTCTCATGCCACCATTAAAACGGCACATATCACATGTCACAAAAAAGTGAGGGGGGGGGGGGCAGCTCTCTCCCTCCGTAATACGGAACTTTTACAAATGGTGTTTAGTAGCAGACGCTCCGTAAAGAGCTCTGCGTAGTCCCACGATGATGATCCGAGTCATTATTGGTGCCTAGTACCTGGGTGTAAATTAGATGGAGGGGAAAATGTGCATTTAGTAGCGTATCAATGGATGCAAGGCGTGAGGTTTTACCGGTATCCTCAAGATATTCCCTAGATTTATTGCCCTAACCAACTCGCATATTTTAATCAAATGCATTTTCCTGTAAAATGGTTATAGTAATTACTTTCTTTCAAAGATAGCATTGAAATGCAGGAATTTGATAGCAATTGAAGAATTCCATGTTTGTTTACTTAGTTGTTATTGTAATCCGGAAGTGACATGCCTTACAAATGACATTCAACGCGCGAAAAAGTCGAGTGGATCCGTATCTCGAAAGTACCGTATTCTACATGTATGTATGCGATTACAAAATCGTTGAATTTGCTACTTATATGTACTGTAGTAAATACGGGACAGAGTCCCACTGTATTTCAACCCAGGTTCGTATTTGCTTTCAGTTTTCAGTGTAATTCCAAAATAACAATAATGAGACGCAGTTTGAATTAAATGAAACATGTGTTTAGATGTCTATTATAGATACATTTTGTAAATCCCGTAACTGAACATAATTCCTAGTGTATCTAACAGAAATAAATTTAGCAAAAAGTAAAACCTTGAAATGGCCAAGAAGGGAAAGCACAATCCGCAAACATAGATACCTTGGGTTTTAGTGAACGGTCGAATTTATAGAATTCAGAACAAAAGAATTTAAAACAAGATTCTCACTGTCTGTCACATTAATAATCAAAATCCCTAAATCACATGAAATACCGTCAATGTTCCATTCCGTATAGTCCCGCTGAGTTCAACGCTGTCTTTACACAATGTCACAAAAACAATTCTATGTAGCGTTCGGATTAGATTTCCCAGACAATGTCATCACTGCACTGTCTCCCCTAGGTATTCACAAACATCTTCCATTTCACATGTTTAGGTGTTCTGTAGATACATACGATTTCCTTGAATCTCCATTAGAAGTCGACATCTTCTTTCCTGTTCTTCACATCGTTGTATATTACCGGACGGTTGAAGTTTTGGAATAGGCATGACCTTCGGTGATATATACGTGTACCTGTTGTTGATTGTGTTAAGGTGCTGGTTTTTTTAAAGCCTCTGCAATGTCTCGAGATATGGTTTGATGAACCTAACTAGGTGGCGCTTCAACTCCGATTTCCCATTCTTGAAAATCTTTGAACAGTGTATACATCTATCCATAACTGATATCCTCTCGTGAAGATCTTTCCAACAGCGTTTTAACTTTGAATAATTTCCTAGAGTTCCTTGGTAAATACAATTTGGAACAGGGCAAGAAATACTCTTCTGAAAAAGAACTGAAGGATCCAAATCTGCATCCAGGCTATTCAATTCGTTTTCATCAACGTAAATGTTAAGGGAATCCATCTGAAATAAAAGAGAATAAAATATTTTTAAAATATCATTATGGAGAATCTTGACTTATTTTCCCTGCCTAATCTAGTTGTAGGATACTGTTGCAGCGAAGGCAATCTGATTAAAATCAGATCCTATGATCCGCTCACTTAAATCGCTACACTTTTTTCAAATGGTCATAAGCATATGCAATATCCGTATAGTAGTTTGTAGCCATTGTACATATTCTGTGATAAAAGAATTATATAGGTTACGTGAGGAATATGTTTTGGTTCCAGTTGACAAAGCTAGTAACAACATTGTCTTTGTTTGTAAGGCTCATTATTACACCTGTATTTTCAACGAACTTGGCATTAATTCCACTTTTGGTAATCGTACTTGTACTCCAACTGCCCTTTCAAAAGATGAAGTTCTTCAAAACCATGCTTCAGTTTTAGACACATTTAATATCCCAGTCAATGGGTTGAATGAATATAAGTTACCGTACCTATACTGGATTCCTAAACTCAATAAAAACCTTTATAAACAAAGATACATTGCTGGATCCAGTAAGTGCTCTACCAAGCCCCTATTTTTGCTCCTCACAAAAATATTAACAGCTGTGAAGGAGAAACTTCAAACTTACTGTGCGACTACATATGCCAGAAGTGGTGTAAATCAAATGTGGATTCTAAAAAATTCTAAATAACTTTTAGTAAACTTGAAATCGCAGAATTTTTCCCAATCATAATAACATTAAAACCTATCACTTTTCAACACTATACACGATCATTCCTCACGATAAATTAAAAACTAGACTTTTTGACATCATAGACAGTTGCTTCTTCAACAAAAATGGAAAACGGAAATATTCATATCTAGTGATCAGTCATTCAAAAACTTACTTTGTTAAACACCACTCTGATTCCACGTACAAGTACTCTGAAGTTGAAATAAAAAATATGCTAGAGTTCCTCATTGACAATATCTTCGTGGTCTTTTGGTGATCAGGTCTTCCAACAGTCTGTTGGAATTCCCATGGGCACGAATTGTGCTCCTTTGTTAGCTGACCTGTTTCTATATTCATATGAAGCAGAATTTATTCACGAACTTCTACGTGAGAAGAAAAAATCTCGCTGTGGCCTTCAATTCGACATTTCGATATATCGATAACGTTTTGTCTATTAACAATAATAACTTTCATTCATATCTCGATTTGATATATCCCCGTGAGCTCGAAATAAAGGACACCACAGAGTCGTCCACTTCTGCTTCACACTTAGATATTTTATTGAAAGTAGACATTAACGGCAAATTGAAAACTCAACTGTATGACAAACGGGGTGATTTCAGCTTCTCCATCGTCAACTTCCCATATTTATGTAGCAATAATTCCATTATAACCTGCATATGGTGTTTATATATCTCAACTGATTCGATATGCAAGAGCATGTTCTGCGTATAGTCAGTTTTTAAATCGAGGTCAGCTACTGACAAACAAGTTGATGGTACAGGGGTTTGAACAGTCTCGATTGAAGTCAGCAATTCGCAAATTCTATGGTCGTTATAACGATCTAGTTCGTCAATACAACCTAGCATTGGGTCAAATGCTGTCTGACTTGATACCGATTGTTAAGCCGTTCTTGTCACACTGGTTTTGACTGCGGATAACTCCGTTTACGTGAACAGGATATAGGGCTCACAGCGGGTGTGACCAGTCGTCAGGGGATGCTTACTCCTTCTAGGCACCTGACCCCACCTCTGGTGTGTCCAAGGATCTGTGTTTGCCCAACTATCTATTTTGTATTGCTTATAGGAGTTATGAGATTGATCACTGTTCGTTATGTTCACCTTTCATTCTAAAGGACTCGTACCGCTTAATTGCAGAAGAATTTCTGCAAATGATATCAATGGGACAATTGATTTCAAGACCAAACATCAAGATATTGGGAGTGCAGTTTGTACTCTTCTGTACTTTAGCCCTATATGCCGTCGTTAGATAAGGTAAGTGGTCGTCCCAATCGTTTTTGATTTCGTTTACAAAGGCTGACAACATTTGCTGAATAGTGCGGTTAAATCTCTCTACCATCTGATTGAGATCTATAGGGTGTAGTTCTTGTCTTTTTTATACCTAATTTACAGCATAATACATGTAATGTGAAGAGACTTGACTCGAACTCCCTGCCCTGAACTGAATGAATTTGTTTCGGAACACCAAACCTACTTACGAAGTATGTCATTAATCTATCTGCCACTGTTAATGCAGTGTGGTCAGGAATGGCGTATGCCTCTGTCCACTGGGAGAAATAATTGCCAACTGTCATAGTATATTCCATGCCGTTGTGTGTAATAGACAGACGACCTAAAATATCAATACCAATTCTATCAAGAGGTTTTGTTCCTTCAGATACTTTGAGAGATTTCCCAAGACCAGGTCCTGATTTTCGCTGAGAGTAGATATCACACTGTTTGCACCATGTTGTTCTATCGTCAATCATATTGGTCAATAGAACCTACGTTCCACTGCTTCAGCAGTGCGCTCAACACCAAAATAACCACCTAGCCTTGAAGAATGAAGCTACCTAAAATGAAATCTCGTATTTCTTGAGGTGTTACTAACTGAATGTCATTCCCATTATTTTTATACAAAACATTGTTTTTAACAAAGAACGAATTCCGCTTAGGCAATAGATATCTAACTGGATGTACGTTTGGAAGGTTTCACATCTTTCCAAATTTTATTTTGGAAATGGGACCGTTAGAAGGATCTTCTAATTGATTTTCAGAGAGCTCGCCATAGGACCAAGTCTGTAACCAATAAGGGGACAAATTCTCAATAATAATCTATTTTGTATAATAACAGATTCAGTAGAATCATCGTGTTTGTCACCTATAGAAACAGGTTCATCAGAACGTTCGCTTTTGTCTTCTGGAGAACAAATCTGAAATGTATTCTTCGGAATGTAATCCTGCTTTTCATGCGTTGCTTTTGAGTTGCAATCGAAATAATCTAGGTGCGTGCATGGTTTAGATAGAGGTCTGTGTGAGAGAATGTCAGCATCCCTCCTCCTATGTTCAATTTCAAAACCGAAAGTATCCATAATCACCTGCATGTGGTGTTTACATCTCTCAACAGATTATACGCAAGAGCTTGTTCTGCGTATGGTCAGTTTTAAATCGAAGCAGGCTACTGAAAAACAAGTTGATGGTGCAGGGGTTCCAACAATCTCGTTTAAAATCAGCATTTCGGAAAGTCTATGGTCGTTATAACGATCTAGTTTGCAAATACAACCTACCACTGTCTGACGTGTTTCATGCCAATTGTTAGACCGTTCTTGGCACACTGATTTTGACTACGGATAACTCCGTTTACCTGATCAAGATATAGGGCTCACGGCGGATATGACCGGTCGACAGGGGATGCTTACTCCTCCTAGGCACCTGATTCCACCTCTGTTGTGTCCGGGGGTCCGTATTTGCCCAACTATTTATTTTGTATTGCTTATAGGCGTTATGAGATTGATCAATGTTCCTTTCACAAGGAATGCAAACTAAAGACTTTTTAAATTAGAAAAGGTAATACCTTGAAACTCTAAAGTGGCCAAGAAGGGAAAGCACGATCCGCAAGCCAACAAAGTAGACCCTGGAGTTTAGTAAATGGCCGAATTTATAGGGTTCAAAACAAAAGAATTTAAGTTACAATAAAAGATACAAGCGATGAAATAAGAATAACATGGACACATGTATAAGCATAAACAAACCAGGAAAAATGTTTAGTTTACTACAATACTGAATAAATAACTGATCTGAGCACATCATGATATTAATAAATACAGTGGGTTTTTTTTTTACCATTCCAGTACCATTCACACTGCAGACAGACTCTCTCTGCACACTCCACAGCACTGGAGGCAAGCACTACTCAGCATGGAATTTTTGTTTCTGGATGACGTTCTCAAATGACACGGCAGGCAATGGCTCCGTCAACTGCGCAGCATCGGGTGGATATATGTCATATATCACTGCAAATGCTGATTTCTTAAGTTTTATAAGTGACAATATGGACAATCATTGGCGGTAATACTGGCTCATTTGCAAATATTTCTCTCTCTCTCTCTCTCTCTCTCTCTCTCTCTCTCTCTCCAGTCTGTCACGGTGGCTCAGATGGTAGACCTTTCGCCCTTTGCCTCGTAACTGGGAAGTCGTGGGTCCCCGCTCGTACCTTGACAGAGTCAAACATCAGAAGTAAACGTTAAACAAATATTGTCCCTTGGCCAATCACTCGGCATTTAGAAGTGAGAATCATGGTTCTTTTGGGTATTACCTTAAAAACGGAGGTTCCGTGTTGTGGCAGTCGTTGGCACGACATAGAACCTTCACTGCTACCGCCCTGAGTGTCATTCATAGGTATAGATTTGTTGTACTCTACTTACAACTGTTGACGTCTCGATGTGAGTGAAAACCTCTCGAAGAGACCTTTAAAAACCCAAAATCTCTCTCACTTTCTCCCCCTCTCATATAAGTCGAAGTTTTGTAGATCTGAAGAATATATAAATGCACTGATTGTACTTTCAAATAATATCACTTTGGAATTAAAGGCACTTTGTATTTTGTTTTTAAATATAAAAAATGAGACACACAAAGCAATGTCATATCGTGTTAACTACCTCGTTAAGAAATGCATTTAATAAGTGTAACAAGAATTGTAGACTTTACTGAAAAATTATCTATGTTAAGAGCTTAAAGGGAATCAATTCTGTGTTTTTAAATTGGAGTACATGTGTCTGTGACGTCACATAAAGAGTAAAATGCGTAGTTCTAATGCCAGTCCATCGCTGTCTTTTTCATTTGCTCTTTTTAAAACAGCCATATTTATACACAATTCACTGGTATATATTTCATGTATTACACATGGGCACGTAATTTTTAGCCCAGGACAGGATGTCTTCGTTGGTTTAAGATCGTGGACAGAGAACAACCTATTCACTCAATGGGACAGTACACCAATCTACACTTTCCAATGGGACTACACTAATGGACAACCGGATGGCATTGCTCAACACGAATTCTGTGTTGTTCTAAGTGCAACAGGTTCACATCTCTGGCATAACAGAGACTGCACAGATAGTTATCCATCTCTTTGTTACTGTGAGCTAGGTAAGTGGGTATTTGCTAGAAGATATCTTTTTTCTCTACACACCACAAAACATTAAATTTATTGACTCACCGTATAAGCATAAATTTTTGCGAAGATTTAATCATGGCATTATTAGCGACAGTGATGAGGTCACTAAATTTGTGTATCGCTAAAATACCACTTATGCAGTATTGAAGACGAATATTAACCAGGCCTGGAGGTTATAAAACTTTTACTGTACTCATACTCAAACTCAGCCATGTTTGTTTTGAGTAAAACTCTGAGAACACTCTGAGGCATTCTCGAAAAATCTTGAGCATGTACTCCATTGAGTATGAGAATAATTTCATAAAAGTTTTGTAACCTTTGCTTTTGAGTATGAGTACGATTTAGAGCACAGAGTTTGGGTTGGATTATGAAAACGAGCTCAAAAAAGTTTTATAACCTCCAGGCCAGTTGTCAATAGTTTTTTCCCTTTGTTGAACTCTTACACGCAGTGAGACGCAAACTATGACTGACCTTGTACAGTGTACTTGTATCATGATTATGTCGCAACCCTTTTGGACTAGACAAGGGTCAAAATATGGGGGTAAATTTTTTCATAAGAATGAAGATCGAAATTTTTTAAAATCACAACGGCAGGGTCAAGGTGACTCAGGTGAGCGATGTGGCCCCATGTGCCTCTTGTTCTTCTATATATGAATCCATGTAACGGGGAAGGTCCAAATCTTCATAATGCAGTTGGATATCCTAGATTTTGTTTTAACTTTCAATATGTTCCATTCTAATATCTTTTGGACTGATGTTTGTTTCTGATTAGGATTTGGGTCGATGGCGGATGCTACTTTTCGATTATGCATGTTACAGTAAAAGAACCGGGGCAAGTGTATTTTTACTGATATCAACTGTGTCTGTGTGTTTAAGGACAATTTGAACAATTAAAAGATGTATCTACTTTGGAATTGTGATCTGTTACTCTAGGTCTCTTCCAAACGAAAGAAAATGAAGATAATGAACAGTGATCAATCTCATAAATCCTATAAAATATATATAATTGAGAGTAGGGCAAAATCGGAACCCTGGATATACCAGAGAGGAGATCAGGTGCCTAGGATGAGTAAGCATCCACTGTCGAATGGTCAAACCAGCCATGATTCTCTAAATTTTGATCAGGTAAATTGAATAATTTGTAGTAAAATCAATATTCAAAAAATTGTCTAACAATTGGTATGAAAAACATCAGACAGCATTGTATTTGCAAATTAGATCATTAAAATGAACATGTAATTTGCGATATGCCGACTTTAAACGAGAAAATTGAAACTCCTGAAACATTAACTTACTTGTTAGTAGTCTGCTTCGATTTAAGAATTGACCATACGCAAACATGAATTTGTGTATCGATTGATTGTTTGCTGTTTTCCGCCACACTCAACAATTCTTCAGTCATCTGGTGACGCCCAGTTTTTATTGGTGGAAGAGAGAAACCAGTTATGATGTACCTGGGAAGAGATCACCGACCTCCCGCAAGTAAACTTGGAAACTTTCTCACTTACCGGCGCGAGCGGGATTCGAACCCGCGCCGACAGAGGTTGTGTGATATTGCCTCTCACCTCTGGTCGCCGCGGGTTCGAATCCATCAGCAGAGAGACAAAAATAACATGCAGGTGATAATGGAATATTGCTACATAATTATGGGAAAATGACGACGAAGAAGCTGAAGTCAGCCCGTTTTGTCGTAAAGTGGAGTTGTTAGTTTGCTTCTATGAACATTTACGAAGCGGATGTGGAAGAATTAGCGTCTAATTCATTTGAATATATCGAATCAACATATCAATGAAGTGAATAGTGCCCATAGATGAATTTAAAAGTGAAATGAACATTATTAATAGATAACAAGTCGTCGATACCTATTTTATAAATATCGAGTTGAAGGCCACAACAAGAGATTTGCCATATGCTGACTGTTAACCGATTCGATACGTACGAGAATATTCTGTGTATGATGTTTTTAAATCGAGGTAGGCTACTAACAAATAAGTTGATGTTACAGGGGTTTCAACAGTCATGAAAAAAGCATTCCGCAATTTCTATGGTCTTTATAACTATCTAATTCCAAATACAATCTCTCATTAAGTCGACTGATGTCTGACGTGTTTCTTACCAGTTGTTAAGCCGCTCTATGCATACTGATTTTGTATACGGTTTATTCCTATTACCTGATCAAGATATAGGTCCCACAAGGGCGCACGGCGGGTGTGACAGATCAACAAGGGATGCTTACTCCCCAAGGTACCTGATCCCGTCTCTAGTGTGCCCATGGGTATGTGTTTGCTGTAGTTTTAATTTTGTATTCTTCATAGGAATTATGAGTTGATCACTGTTCGCAATCTTCACTATTTCTCTTGTGTTGTTCATCTTCCTGGTCTAAATTCTGCCTGCCATTCCCGGAGTTTCCTGTCTATTCTTCTCGAATCCAGTCGATAAAACACTATGCTGATGACTGGTAACATTATCACTCTATTTCAGTCGTTGGAGTCCATTAAATATCCCTTCTTGAATATTAGAAAAAAGTAAAGATAAGAAACAGTTATCAATCTCATAACTCCTATAAAGAATGCAAATTAGAGAGTTGGACTTACCAGTGATGGGATCAGGTGTCTAGGAGGATTAAGCATCCCCTGTCGACCGCCGTGAACCATATATCTTGATCAATTACACGCATAGGTGACGGAGTAATCTGCAGTCAAATTAATATGCACAGAACGGCCTAACAATTGGTATGAAACACATCAGACAGCTTATGACCGAACGACACGTTGTATTGACAAACTATATCATTATAACGACCATAAAATTTGCGATATGCTGATTGTAAACGAGACTATTGAAAACCTTATAACATCAATTTACTTGTTAGTAGCCTGTCTCGGTTTAAAAACGGATCATACGCAGAACGACCTCTTGCATAAAGAATCAGTTGAGAGATATAAACACCATATGATAATAAAATATTGCTACATAAATATGGGAAGTGGACGATGGAAAAGCTGAATTAATCCCGTTTGTCATAAATTTGAGTTGTTAGTTTACAATGACTGTTTACCTCTTGAGTCTCTTTAAAATGAGCTCCTGTTTTCTTATCTTTGGTCGGGTTTCTTTTTCCGATAAGATTTTAAAGATATTCAAGAAGCAAACAGTCATTGTAAACTAACAACTCAACTTTACGACAAAGTTGATTACTTCAGCTTCTCCATCGTCCACTTCCCATATTTATGCAGCAATATTTCTTGCTGCTTATTTCCAATAGACTAGATGTTTTTTGTTCCGTATTCGCTTTCAGTAGTTTGGGCCGATTTTTCCAGTGCCGTTTTTACTCCACCTAATGTCCATCTTCCTGTATCTATGGACACAATTTCCTCATTTTCCCCATATCATTGATGTCACTGATATCATTTTTTTACGGTTCAACATCTCGCGGTTCATTATGTCACAGAAATGTTGAACCCATCTTCCCATGTCATCCTGCTTTCATCAACCTTCTCTGCAGCCTCAGCTATATCCCCTATCAAGTTTCTCTCACCTGCTAGAGCACTCTCTTCACTACTTTGTCTCTCTTTCTATATTCACCTCGCCCCGCATGCGGAAGGTCGGGGTTCGAATCCCGGCCGCGAAAAACCTAAGTCGTTAAAACAAGTAGTGACAATTGTTGTTACACCCCAAATCGTCGCTCTTCCCAAATCGTCGCCGGCGACGATTTGGGATGGGCAAAGATTTGGGGTTTCTTATGTAAGACCCCAAATAGTCGCCCATCCTAAATCGTCGCCGGCGACGATTTGGGCATAGCCTCACTCCCTAAATTGTCGTTCCCCTTGCTGCAACTACATGTATTTGGAAACATCATTTACATATAAACTGGCCCTGTTTGTTGACTCCTTTCCCTCTCCAACTCTTTCTTCTTCTTTTGTGGTCCAGCTATGACCGCAAAAGGTTCTCTGGACCTAATAAGCAAGCTATTCTCATCTTCTACTTCGACTTTTACTTGTTCTGTTGTATATTTTTTTGTCCGCCACCGCAACGCGGATGGGGACATAGAAATACCGGTGTCCGTACGTCCGTCCCACTTCACTTTGTGGACGCAACTCCTCAGAAACCGCTCAATGGGTTTTGTTCATATTAAGTAGGATTGTTAGTCACCATGTGTAGTTGATCATATTTCGCTGCCATTTTGATTCGAAATTTTTACAGGAGTTATGAAACTCTTGAATTTGTACATGCTACACTATAGAAACACTTTGTGGACGCAATTTAACTCCTCCGAAACTGATCACTGGATTTTGCTCAAATTTTGTAGGATTGATTCGACAAATTGTACAGGAGTTATGGGACTTTTGTGCTTCAACTTTTTTTTGCGGCGGTGGGGGAGATGTCCAACAGTAAATAATTTTGCCTTTTGTTGTACATAGGGTCATTCTGCTGATCACGGGGTTGTTAGGTCTTGTTCACCGCAGATTTGTTAGTGACATCACATTGTATAAGATTATGCCTATTAACTCTCTTTCCAGAATTCTCATTTTTGGGGAGGCATGTCAGAGGGTCACTTGTAATCTACATACAAATTTTCAGCCCAATAGCTTTAATAGGTCGACAAACACCAGAGATATGAGTGTGGACAAACAGACAAACAGACCAAGTGAAACTTATGTATCCCACCCCATTATAAGAGAGGTAAAATGAAATAACTTCTGTGTAATCTATCCTAGAAACGTTAATAAATATTGGCGGGCGACGATTTTGGACGGGCGACGATTTGGGGTGTACTATAGTACATTCGAAATCGTCGCCCCTAATGATAAAGTTATCTTGTTCCAAATCGTCGCCCGTCGCCGGCGACGATTTGGGATGGAGCGACGATTAAGGATGTAACACAAGTTCCATCGCCAAACGCTCGGCATCAGGTATGAATATCACTGGTCCTCGGAAATGACTTTAAAAACGGATGTTCCATGTCAAAGTAGGTGTGACACGCTAAAGAACCCTCACTGCTCAATGGCCGTAAGCGCCGAACAAAGGCCTAAATTTGAAGCCCTTCACCGATTGGTGACGTCTCCATATGAGTGAAAAATTCTCGAGAGGGACGTTAAACAAGATACAATGCAATTTTTAAGTCTTTCTCTGTGTGAGTTCGCATTCTCTAGCGTTTCCTTTCTTTTCTTTCTTTGGTCCATGGTTTACTATACTTGTTAGTCCTTCGTGGCTGTCCTGTCACAATCCTCGTCTACGTATCCTGAAAAAACACCTGAAACCTGTCCCTGATTTCTTTATTGAAACTTCTCCGAATCTCCTTACTGTTTAACTTCTCTCTATTTCATTTCTGTTAACCTTGTTCTTCAACTTCAAACTGATTTTGGTCCTAATTAAATGATTGTCAATGTACACATCTTGTCCCTCTCATCATCCTAAATGCTATATGCTCTATTATTTTTGTGAAATCTCGATTCCGAGATCTACCTAGTCTCTTGAAATCGGAATGCTTTTAAAAGAACTCAGGCCAGACATGCTTATTTTTCATTTCCTGTAATGCGAAGTTACAAAATCAGTCCACTACTCTGCATCGTCGCAACCCATGGTTTTGAGTCCACTCACACTCCCTCATGATGATGGAGATAATCGAATAGAAGCACCCGAGGGTAACCGACGATGACTACTCTGACACCTAATGAAAAGTCTGTCAGTGTGTCTTCTTTTTGGACTTTTTGAATCCATGTAATCAACATTGTTAATGGACTTTACTTGTCGAATCTATGTATGAAGCACGGACGATAGTTAACAAACTCAAACAATCCTGTTAGCTCTGTTTCTGTCTTCGTGACAAAGCTCTAACATAGATCAGTAGTCTCCTCAACGCTGATTGGCATTGTATCAAAATATGGCGACGTCCGTTAGAGTTATGTATAGTTTATCATATAATTACATAAATCGAGGCAGGCCTCTGATGGTACAGGGGTTTCAACAGTCTCGTTCAAAGTAAGCATTTTTCAAATTCTATAGTCGTTATAACAATCTAGTTTTCCAATACAACCTATCATTGGGTCAAATGCTGTTTGACTTGTTTCATACCGATTATTAGGCCTTTCTTGACACACTGATTTTGACTACAGATAACTCCGTTTACCTGATCAAGATATAGGGCTCATACGGGTGTGACCGTCGACAGGGGGTGCTTACTCATCCTACGCACCTGATTCCACCTCTGGTTTATCCAGAGGTCAGTGTTTGCCCTACTCTCTATTTTGTATTGCTTATAGGAGTTATGAGATTGATCACTTCGTTATCTTCGCCTTTCATATAGCAGTTTATAGTGAGATCGATTTCGCTATGATAAATCTAGGTCATAACAATAGTATTTCACGATATCAAGGATTTTGCTGTTTAAAATCAAGTGCTTATTGTCAATTAAATCGCATTGATGTAATAAAAGAATTCATGATATTTATTTGCTTTCAGATTCCTTAACGAATGATTGCTCTCCACCGACTAACGTAAGTGTGACGTCGACATCACTGCCATCTATTTCTCCTTCCTTTACGACTACAACACAAGAAACAAGTCCATTATCCTCAGACTACTCCAGCCCACTGTTTTCAGATACCAGCATATTTTCTACAGATCCAGTGACAACCGGAAGTGCCTCATTTTCAATTCTTACTATCACTTCGACTGTTCTGGTCACATCCGTTCTTCAATACTGCCCATGTTCATCAACTTCAAATTTGACCACCAACTCAACTTCCAACACGACAACTTTTGACATAAATAACTTAAAAATTGATAAAACCAGTACAAGTCGTTATCAACGAACGAAGTACAGCCCGGGAGACACCCGGCCGCTCAGTCAGTTTCTGGGAAGTTCTGCTATCATCATCATTGTTGTCTTCATTGGAACTATCGTGGCTTGGGATATGACCATTATTGCACAACAAATAAAAATCAAATATAACCAATATAAGAAAGGACATTTACACAAATCTGCAAAAGTTAGACATGAAGAAGACATAGATTTGTAATTCTAAAAAAAAGAAAGAAAGAAAAGGATGAAAAAAAGAAAAAGATGAAAAGAGAAAAACCAAAGTCTGCACTAATACCCTGTGAATTTTCATGCATGGAAAGCAGTTTATTTACTTTTACACAAATTAGATCAGGGTACAGGAATGTTTGTACAATGTTCTGTGATATTTCTTTTGGTATTTGGGATAATTTGTGCGATGGGAATGTTTGTACAATGTTCTACATATGTATGATATTTCTGTTGGTATTCTGTATAATCTGTGTGATGGGAATGTTTGTACATGTCCTGTGATATTTCTGTCGGTATAATCTGTGTGATGGGAATGTTTGTACAATGTTCTGTGACATTTCTGTTGGTATTCGGTATAATCTGTGTGATAGGAATGTTTGTACATGTCCTGTGATATTTCTGTCGGTATAATCTGTGTGATAGGAATGTTTGTACATGTCCTGTGACATTTCTGTCGGTATAATCTGTGTGATAGGAATGTTTGTACATGTCCTGTGACATTTCTGTCGGTATAATCTGTGTGATTGGAATGTTTGTACATGTCCTGTGATATTTCTGTCGGTATAATCTGTGTGATAGGAATGTTTGTACATGTCCTGTGACATTTCTGTTGGTATAATCTGTGTGATAGGAATGTTTGTACATGTCCTGTGACATTTCTGTCGGTATAATCTGTGTGATAGGAATGTTTGTACATGTTCTGTGATATTTCTGTCGGTATTCTGTATAATCTGTGTGATAGGAATGTTTGTACATGTCCTGTGATATTTCTGTCGGTATAATCTGTGTGATGGGAATGTTTGTACATGTCCTGTGATATTTCTGTTGGTATTCGGTATAATCTGTGTGATAGGAATGTTTGTACATGTCCTGTGATATTTCTGTTGGTATAATCTGTGTGATGGGAATGTTTGTACATGTCCTGTGATATTTCTGTCGGTATAATCTGTGTGATAGGAATGTTTGTACATGTTCTGTGATATTTCTGTCGGTATTCTGTATAATCTGTGTGATAGGAATGTTTGTACATGTCCTGTGATATTTCTGTCGGTATAATCTGTGTGATAGGAATGTTTGTACATGTTCTGTGATATTTCTGTTGGTATTCGGTATAATCTGTGTGATAGGAATGTTTGTACATGTCCTGTGATATTTCTGTCGGTATAATCTGTGTGATGGGAATGTTTGTACATGTCCTGTGATATTTCTGTCGGTATAATCTGTGTGATAGGAATGTTTGTACATGTCCTGTAATATTTCTGTCGGTATAATCTGTGTGATAGGAATGTTTGTACATGTCCTGTGATATTTCTGTCGGTATAATCTGTGTGATAGGAATGTTTGTACATGTCCTGTAATATTTCTGTCGGTATAATCTGTGTGATAGGAATGTTTGTACATGTCCTGTGATATTTCTGTCGGTATAATCTGTGTGATAGGAATGTTTGTACATGTCCTGTGATATTTCTGTCGGTATAATCTGTGTGATAGGAATGTTTGTACATGTTCTGTGATATTTCTGTCGGTATTCTGTATAATCTGTGTGATGGGAATGTTTGTACATGTCCTGTGATATTTCTGTCGGTATAATCTGTGTGATAGGAATGTTTGTACATGTCCTGTGATATTTCTGTCGGTATAATCTGTGTGATAGGAATGTTTGTACATGTCCTGTGATATTTCTGTTGGTATAATCTGTGTGATGGGAATGTTTGTACATGTCCTGTGATATTTCTGTCGGTATAATCTGTGTGATAGGAATGTTTGTACATGTCCTGTGATATTTCTGTCGGTATTGTTTTGGAGGAATGTAATTAAATCCTGGAAATGGTTAATTTTTCTTTTTGAGAAACAAAAGTCTTCTGAACTTATGGTTAACAGTATTTTATGGTACAATGAAAACAAAGAAAAACTTTATATCTGAAAGAATGGTGTGAAAATAATGTATATACAGTTAATTCATTGTTAGATGAGAATGGAGATATCATGAATTATAATCAATTCATGGAAATGTATAAAGTGAAATCTCAATTTTTGGTTTACGACAAACATTGAAGAAAGCAATAATTAGAGTTAATGGAATAAACCAGTTCATAAAAGTTCAAGAACCTACTATTCCTCTACATATAACCCCTTTCATATATTTTAAAAGAAACAATAAAAAACTGTACCAAATTTTTAATTATAGTGATGAAAAACCTACAGGTCAAAAGAAGTGGGATATACAATTTGACATATCTCAAGAAGAGTTGAATACAATTAATAAAAATGTTTTTACTATTACAAAGGATACAAAATTACAGTGGCTACAATATCGTATAAATCATAAAATTTTAGTCACAAATTTATTTTTGTTAAAAATAAAGAAAATATTGCATTACAAAAGCAATAGAGCAATGTTTTGTATGACTGTGAAAATGTTGTTTTATTTTTCAAGAATGTGCAGTCATAGTTTAGGGATTTTTTCTCTCCAGTAAATGTTGATAAAAAAAACTTTTAACTGGGTGGCTCAGAAAATGAAATGATCAATTTGATTAATTATTATTTAAAGATTTTTGTGTATTATTGCAAATGTAGAGGCAATCCGCCTTTGTTAAATAAAGTTACCACTTGGACAAATGTGTACAAAGTAGAAAGGCGGTTAGCATGCGAAAATGATTATGTAGATGTTTTTGAGATGAAATGGAATACATTTCATAAATTAAAAGATTTATAGATTTTAGATCATCCAGAATATATACATAATATGTAATTAAATACATTAGCCTATGTATCCTCGGAAGTTATTATCAATGTCATAACAGTACATTTGAAATACATTTAAAACCTTTAGTTTGTGACAACCTATTAGATTAATATTATTTTGTATAGTGTACTTATGATAAGCCAGAGTAATTTCATTCTTTTCTAATCCTCTTCCTTTTCTTCTATCTTTGAATGAATGTCTATTAGAGTGGATGTGTGAGTAAATGGTAGATAAAATACCCTATACCCCCTAGTCAGGTGGGTTTGTAAGGGCATGATGTTAAAACCCTGACTGTCATTATGTGAATAAATGTTGTGTGTACCTGAAAATTTTATTTTAAAAATTCTAAAAAAAAAAAAAAAAGTTATGTCCCGTAGATATATACCTCGTTGCATCCACAAGTATAGCTTCGTGAAGTAAAAGTGATCTACAGCACTTTTAGAATGTCGTTATTTTGTTGTTAAATCTCGAACATCAAAGAAATAAACTGAATAAATAGTGATAATGAGCACAGAGACTTCTACTAAAATTGTGGTCCTGCTAGTCCAGACTCGTGGGCAGGGCTATGTGGGTCGTCTTTACTTCTGAACGTCTAGCTATAGCACATAAACTGCATTGTACATGCATATTCATAATGAGCTTGGAGGCCTCTACCAAAATACGAGATTTATGCTTCCTAGGTAGTGATTTCGGCGTGACTACATCTATCATGTGGTAAAATGTTTCTACTTTGTCTTATATATATAGCACACAAATTAGGTGTGCAATCTAACCCCCAACAAACAAAGAATGATCATATAAATCAACACCATTCACATGAAAGGTGAAGATAACGAATAGTGATCAATCTCATAACTCCTATAAGCAATGCAAAATAGATAGTTGGGCAAACACGGACCCCCGGACACACCAGAGGTGGGATCAGGTGCCTAGGAGGAGTAAGAATCCCCTGTCGACCGGTCACATCCATCGTGAGCCCTATATCTTGATAAGGTAAACGGAGTTATCTGTAGTCAAAATCAGTGTGTCCAGAACGGTCTATTAATCGATATGAAACACGTCAAACAGCAATTGACCCAATGATAGGTTGTATTGGCAAACTAGATCGTTATAACGACCATAGAAGTTTGCGAAATTCTGACTTTAAATGAGAATGCTTGACCCACTGCACCTTCAACTTCTTTGTCAGTATCCTGCTTCGATTTAATAACTGAGCATACGCAGAACAAGCTCTTGCGTATCGAACCAGTTGAAAGATATAAACACCATATGCAGGTGATAATGGAATATTGCTACATAAATTATAAGCTGAAATCATCCCGTTTGTCATAAAGTTCAATTGTTTGTTTGCCGTTAATATCTACTTTCAATAGCATATCTAAGTATGGGTCCCGTGGTGATCCGGGTTAGAATGGGTCCTCAGTACCCCCTGCTTGTCGTAAAAGGCGACTAAATGGGGGCGGTCCTTCGGATGAGATTGGAAAAACCAAGGTCCCGTGTCACAGCAGGTGTGGCACAATAAAGATCCATCCTTGCTCAAAGGCCGTAAGCGCCGAGCATAGGCCTAAATTTTGCAGTCCTTCACCGGCAGTAGTGACGACTCCATATGAGTGAAATGTTCTCGAGAGGGACGTTAAACAATATTCAATCAATCTAAGTATGGAGCAGAAGTGGACGTCTATGTGGTGTCTTTTATTTCGAGTTCACTGGGATATATGGAATCGACATATGAATGAAAATTATTATTGTTAATACATGTAGATAATACGTGGTCGATATATCTAAATGTCGAATTGAAGGCCACAGCAAGAAATTTTGTCTTCTCATGTACAAGTTTTTGAATAAATTATTTTTCATAGGAATATAAAAACAGGTCAGCTAACAAAGGAGCACAATTCGAGCCCATGGGGATTCCAACAGACTGTTGGAAGACCTGATCACCAAAGACCACGAAGATATTGTCAATGAGGAACTCCAGCATACATTTTTTTATTGCAACTTCAGAGTAAATGTGAGTGGAATCAGAGTGGCGATTAACAAAGTAATTTTTTGGATGACTGATCACTAGATAAAAATATTTGCGTTTTCCATTTTTGTTGAAGAAGCAACTGTCTATGATGTCAAAAAATCTAGTCTTAAATTTATCGTGGGAATGGTCGTGTAAAGTGTTGAAAAGTCATACGTTTTAATGTTGTTGATTTGAAAAAAGTTTTGCGATTTCAAGTTTACTAAAAGTTCTTTAGAATCTTTTAAAATCCACATTTGATTTACACCACTTCTGGCATATGTAGTCGCACAGTACGTTTGAAGTTTCTCCCTTTTAGTTGTTAATAGTTTTTGTGAGGAGCAAAGATAGAGGCTTGGTGGAACATCTAATTACATTTTCAATGCTTTTACCATCGATATCTCCACCAACTGAAAGATAATCATTTCAGGGTTAGAATAAATAGGTCCTCAGTACCCCTTACTTGTCATATGAGGCGACTGAAAGGGGCGGTCCTTCGGATGAGACCGTAAAAACAGAAGTCCCGTGTCACAGCAAGTTTAGCATGCAAAAGATCCCTCCCTGCTCAAAATCCGTAAGCACCGAGCATAGGCCTAAAATTTGCAGCCCTTCACCGGCAATGGTAACGTCTCCATATGAGCGAAAAATTCCCGAACGGTAGTTAAATAATATACACGTACAATCAAGCAACCAACCTCATGAATGAAAAGTGAAGATAACGAACAGTGATTAATCTCATAACTCCTATAAGCAATACAAAATAGAGAGTTGAGCAAACACAGAATGTGAAGAATGCGTATGAATCTTGATGAATATAGAACGACTATTTTAACGGCTATGAATATTTCATATATGAAAATGAAAGTAAAATGTAACTTTGTAAATACATGTACATGAGAATATGAACAGCAAGGCTTCATGTCAGTATACTTTACGTGAAGCAAACGCTCCCCATGGATTATGCTGGCGTAAAGCGTCGCAGTTCATCAACAAGGTCCTCATTCATTTTCAAAATTGAATTTTTTTTCTTGAATATCTGTTCGCTCATTTTCTATCCATCCCATCTTCTTTAACCAGCCGCGGTAGCTCAGTTGTGAGAGCCTTTGATTCGTTACCGGGAGGTCATGGGTCATGAGACCAACTCGTTTGTTGGCCGTGTCAAACCTAAATAGTGAAGAAAAAAATAGCTAGAGACTGCTCTTTCGCCAAACGCTCAATATTTGTCGTAGATATTATTGGTGTCGATGTTGACACTACAGAGAAACCTAGTCCCATGGGCCTTGGCGCCATGCATCGGTTAAAATCTGTGGTGTGAATGAAAATTTTCAAAACGACCCCAAGACAGGCAAAAAAGAAGATAAATAAGATAATATTTTTTTAAACAACAAAAACCCCATTTTACTTTGTGTTTTAGTTAAAACCTTGTAACAGGTAGGCCATTGATTAATAAAAAATGTGTTATCACCGAGAACCAATATCTGGCCAAAGTCACTGATAAAAAAAACAATAAAAGAAATCTTTGTCTGAGCCAACACATTTTACATGCAATGTATGGGCATTAGAAGCTTGTACTTGGCAACAGGAGTGTGTTTGAATACATGCTGGATGCAATAAATGTTCTACCAATCCTATATCTTTGCTACTCACCAAAATATTAACTGAGACTTCAAACGTATTGTTTCCCAACATATACGAGAAGTGGTGTAAATCAAATGTGGATTCTAAATAAAACTCCATAAGACTTTTTCCAAATCAATAGCAATAAAACTTTTCAACATTTTACACGATCACTCTTCGCGATAAACTAATGACTAGCTTCTTGACACCACACACAGTTATTTCTTTGATAAAAATGGAACATGGAAATATTCATATCTTGTGCTCAGTCATCCAAAAATTTTGCTTTGTTAAAAACATCATTCTGGTTCAACACAAAAGTACTATGGAGTTACTCGTTGATAATATTTTCGTAGTCTTTAGTGATCAGGTATTCCAACACCATGGGCACGAATTGTGCTCCATTATTAGCTTACCTGTTTTTGTATTCTTATGAGACAGTTTATTCAAAAGATTTTACTCGTGAAGAAAAAAATGTCTTGCCTTTCATTTGACATTTACATGTAGATATATCAACGACGCTTTGTCTATTAGCAATACTCATTTTCATTAATATATCAATATATCTCAGTGAACTCAAAATAAAAGATACCAGTCTTCCATATTTGTTTCATTTTGAACATACATTATGTAGATGTCAACAACAAACTAACAACGCAACTTTATGACAAACGAGATGACTTCCCATATTTATGTAGCAATATTCCATTATTACTTGCATATAATGTTTATGTCTCTCAACTATTTCGATACGCGAGAGCGTTTTCTGCGTATGATCAATTTTTAGACAAAGACAGGCCGCTGGCAAACAAGGTTTTGACCGTCTTGTTTAAAGTCAGCATTTCGCAAATTCTGTGGTGGTTATAATGATCTAATTCCATATTCAGCAGTAGTATAAGACAAGATGAGTAAAACAGTTCTTTTATAAAACACAAATCCCCCCAAAACTGCCCATACTGATGAAAGACTACATGTATATACATGTATATATTATATAAACACTATATGACTATTTTGGATCCGCCCTGGAATAAGAAATCTGAGATTGCAAAATTTTGGTACATCCCTTTCTGCTTTTCCTAAATGTACTTCTTTTTAAAATACATGTGATATCAGCAAAATTAAAGTAGAAATCTTTCAAATGAATACCTGTCATTGGGTCAAATGCTGTCTAATGTGTTTCATACCAATTGTTAAGTGGTTCTTTACATACTGATTTTGACTACCGATTGCTCCTTTTGCCTGATTAAGATATAGGGCTCACGACGAGTGTGACGGGGAATGTTTACTCCTCCTAGGCAATGGTATATCCAGTGGTCCGTGTTCGCCCAACTCCTTATATGAATTGATCACTGTTCGTAATCTTCACCTTTTCATGATTAAGACTGTAGTGAATCTGGTTTCTGATAAATTCAAATAGTTTATGTAATCTCATCCTAAAACCCTAATAGTTGGAAATAGACCAAACTATGTTCTAACCCGGTTTTCTATATGAATGAATACTCCTTCAACTCTATATAAACTGCAGTGGTCAGTGCTGAACAATACTCTTGATCCAGATCGAGATGAATGCGACAGCGCAATCTGTGTACACTGTCGTCAGAGTGAGCTGGTAAACTAATTGGCTAGAGGCCTTGTGGGTAAAGCCAGTAACCCAGACCAGTAGTTGTAACAGTAGGGTTAAATGTCACTGGCAAGGGGACCAAGTGTCCAGGGACAGAGGCACAAAGATAGGAACTGAAAGGTTCATTTGTAAATTTGTGCTGTCTTGATTATCTTTCCAATCATAGTAATAGTAAATGTATTAAGTAAATTATGGGTCTTTGATTGTAAATATATTGATTATGTACTTTGGTAACTTGTCACGTAGCAGACTATTAATTTTTTTTTAAAGAAGTTTAACTCGATAGTGTCCCAAATCCCGAGTGTATCCGGTAACGTGCCAATAGTACCGCTCGGCTGGACACACGTTTACATAGTTGGTGGTATTTTGGTATTTTAAAGACATTGGAGATTTGAAGTTCGTGAATTATTTATCATTAGAGATGTTAGTTTGTAGTATGATAGAAGCTGATCAGGATGCCACGAGGCTAGCGAAAGAGATAACAAGGCCGAGATGAGAGAATTGGAAGTCCAACATCCAACAGAATCGCAATGTGTTTCACTCGACTCAAGGACCAGAGGATTAGAATTTCGTGATTCTGGTATGGAAAATGGGCGTCCGTCCATAGTTACACCAAGGACAAGAAACATGATGACCAAAAGTCAGTTTTCAGAAAGTGTTGGAAGATACCGAGTTGATAATCGATGTACGTCCTATAGGAGGCCACTACCAGTTACCTTTTTTTCACTAAAAAGATGTTCTAATATGAGCTTGAATTTCACAACACTTATATTCTTATTTGATACATATGTAGGAAGCATTACAAATTATGGATGTGAAGTGCGGGGTGCTCATTCAGCTCCTGGTATCGAAAAAGTTCACATGAATTTTTGTAAAAGCATACTGGGTGTGAAAAGTGCTACTCCTAATGTAATGATTTAGAGTGAATTGGGTATATTACCATTGCAATGTGTGAGATAATTACGAGTTTTAAAATATTGGTTAAAGCTTTTATCAACAAAAAATTGTATCTTGAAATCATGTTATGACTATATTTGTGATGAAATGAGTAGTAAACAAAACTGTAAAATTGGGTAGTAAATGTTAAAGGTATTTTGTCAAAAGTTGGATTGATTAAATCAATGTACTTTGAAGCCACAATACATTTTTGCAGTTGCTAAGCAACGTATTTTTGATACGGTAATTGTAAACAAACAATACTTTCTGAAATAAACTCTTCCTCAAAATGTAGAATTTATAAACATTTGATTGACCATTTTACTTTGCAACCCTACTGTCTAATTTGCTTTTGACTAATAAACAACAACTACCCGTGTTTAAAAAATTTTTTAACGGACGGTAAGTCAAGGCTGCAACATATGACGAAAGTAGTTTTTGGGTGGATCATACGACCTATTTTCAAACAGTAACTAAGTGTGAAAATGGCTTATAAAATGGTGAATGGCGGGCGGGCGTCCCTATAATAGGGTAGATCTACCTACTTTGTGTCAAACCTCTGACCTGACGTTCCTCAAACTTCGTACAGTTGTTATGGATACATTGTGCCTTTTTGAAAGTGATCAGACATTTTTCGAAAAATTTACATGTAATTGAAATTGATCATTTTTTAAGCATGTCTTGACTAGACGGTACCTATTTTTAAAATCAACTCCTCTTACAGTATTTATTTGTCATCCTTCAGACCTTGTACAGCTGTTATGGAGTCATTGAAGATGTGCATGTCTTTTTGGAAGTGATTAGACATTCTTTGAAAAATTAACATGTACATGATGTAGTTGAACTTTGTCAATTTTTAAGCATGGTACCTACTTCATGTAACCAACTCCTCTCACAGCTTTTACTTCACATTTTTCAGACCTTGCACATTATAAATGTTATAAAAACATTGAAGATATACACTGTACATTATTGTGACATTCTAAAAGTGCTTCTGGTTGTTTTTTTTAAATTCTACATTTAATGTAATTTTTCCAGTATGTTTTGTACTGCTATCTCTATGATAGATAACATATTTTAAATCAACCCAGCCATTTCTGTTCTTGAATCGATTATCTACAAATATTTAAGATGTACATATACATGTATCTTTTCAGCATGAGACTAGTGCATTTTTTACCCAGAGGAATAGTGATTAGTTACAAGAACACAGCATAACAATAAACAAATACTTTATTCAAAGAAAAACAAAATATGCTATTACCGGATAATTAAGTATAAATAATATAAAATCTAAGGTATAAATGTGTGAAACACAACTAAATTGCCAGATATCACATTCATGCTACCTATGTTTTCTCCAGTTTCCAGTTCTACACAAAAATCTGGTGATATAGAGAGAACACAGTTATTTAATGTACAGTATACATGTACTTGTATAAAAATACATGTACATGTATTTTGGTCATTCTAATAATAAAATTGTGCCCTACAATAGAATATAACAATTGAAATGTTTTCTTTCTACAAATGTCTATCAGAGAAATAAGAGTCATATCTAAAATGCACTTTTCAAAAGTAAATAAAAATTCAAATTTAATCCCCTTTCTACCAACACACCTGATATTAACAAATCACAGGAAATGAAGAAAACCAATTTAAATACATGCAGAGAAGCAAGAATATGAAAACAAGTGAATATGCCAATGAATTAACCAACTTGAGATTCAGATTCATTTTGCAAAATGTATGAATTCGGAATTCTTAAAAAAAAAAATTCTTCTCACGATTCAATGATTTCAAAATTGCAAAAAATAAACTGATGTACAAAAGAAGAAAGATCTATTCCTTGACATACAATAAAATTGCTATCAATTTGGTGTTCATGTCAAGATCAAATCTTGCCAAAACACATATTGCAGTTCTTGAGTTCAAAAGAATTTCCTGAATATATACAATGTATATATATATGTATATATATATATATAAACATTAATTAGCAGACAGACTAAAAAATAGTAAAACAGAAAACAATCTTTGAACACATTGGAAGAATATTTTGGAGCATGTAAAAAAATCAGTAATTGTTAAAGCATTTCAACAACAATATCAACATATACATGTATATGTTCAATATAAAGAAACAAATATGATTGTTTCCTTTTTCAGAACTATTAAGAATTTGCTAAAATTTACAATCATAATTTTTCTTCTCCATATCAGGAATTTATGTAATCCATAATTAACTATAAATTACTTCAAATCCCAAGTCTCATGCATTTCTTAAATCCAGTGCAATATACTTGTATTCTAACCAATTTACTCAATGAAAAATACAACAGTTTCAAAAGCATCAAACATATACGACTAAAATTCAGACTGCAAAAAAAAAAAAACCCAACCAAAAACATTTACAGCTGTTGATTACCAACTTCAAAAGTGAGGTATTTCATGAGTATAAAATATTTTTAAAAATTTAGAATTTTCTTAATCTTTCTAGGAATACAACAGATTTGGCTGTTTCTATTAACTACCCTTGTTCACAAGCCCTCCATCACGCCTGTATCTTTGGCTATTTCTATAAACTACCCTTGTTCACAAGACTTCTATCATGTCTGTATCTTGCTCTTGATGACTTCTTTATCCATTCTCTGTTTGACAGCCTCTCTTCCTTTCCTTTTCTCTTCTTCTAATGCCTTCTGCATGTCGGTGTAGTATTCAAGGGCTGCCCTCACAGGTTCAATAATGTCTTTCTACAAAAGATAAATAGTGGTCCTATATATACATGTAGATATTTCTAATTCATGAAATAGTAATAGTCAATCAAGAAAATGTCCTTTTCATACAAACACAGGACAAAAACAAAATGCCCACCCCCTACCCACCCCAACCTTTGAGGCATAAAAGAAATCCGAACTCACCTCAATTACAGGGAAAAGCTCCCTCAGAGCCTCAAATAAGGGCAGCAATGCGAATTTGATAAATCCTATTTGTGACGATGATTTGGTCACTTTCTCTCTGTCCATGAATGGGGCCACAGGTAATCCTTCCAGTTTTTCCACGTCACTCTACAAAACATTTAACAAGCACAATGCAAACATGCTCTGCCTGTATGAAAAATACTATTTATGGAAATCATATTAAGGTTATGAGAACGATCTTTAAAATATAAAGGTTTATTCTGGAAATCTTTATTAAATAAGGGTAAAACAGGAAATAAATATCATCGATATAACAAATGCCTATAAAAGTTCATTTCACAACATTTAACACAATATCTACACTACGCCCTCCATAAATAAATATCCACTGCTAGAAAAGCGCTACTTCTGAATTTCTGTTCTCAGTCATTTACATACTTCAAGTTAATTTTAAATATTTTAATATTTCAAATGTAACAAATGAAATAACAACAAAATAAATATTTCATGTTTATTATGGCATAGTTATGAAAATAAAGTATAATGTGTAATTGGAATTTTTCATTTCATGTCAATACTATGGGTATATCCTCCTCCAGCCCATAGAAGTTTTGCATGCTTCCAATGAGTTGTTCACACCTGACTGGAATCCGACTCAATTCGTTCGCCAACATCTCTTGCAGAGCATCTCACATATGTCTCTCCATTTTCTGTTGGATTTAAATATGGGCTTTGTTGTGGTCATTCCAGCATTTGCTCTGTGACATGGGACACCATCATCTTGGAAAACATTTATTGCCCTATCCAAGAAGATGTGCTGAGGGAGTCCCACAAAGTTATTGAGAATGCCTAGATCGCCATCCTTATTGAGGTTGCCCTATTGGAGTAAGAAATGTTGTTCCCCTGTAAGACATCACACCCCAAACAACTACACCACCACCACGAAATTGTACTGTAGGTACAATACAATTGTTTCTGTAAGCTTCATGAGCTCTTCTCTTCACAAACACAAGGCCATCATTTTGAAAGAAGAGTAAATCTTGGCTCATCAGTCCAGAGTATGCTATGTCTTCAAAACTTAATACGTTGTTCAAAAATGATGATCTTTATGCACAGGATTTATTTGCTGTCAGTGCAAGAATACACAAAAGAGTTTGTGAGCCGCTGGAAATCAGCGTAGAGACGCCAGTGACGGCAAGAATCATCTCACTTCACAAGCCGACTCTACCAGTCGTGCCAGTTCATATTTACATGTGCTAACGCAATTTGTAATCTTTTTCTCCAACGAGCTGCTGCGAGATATATTTAAGTCATGTTTTAACATTAGTGTTTGAAGCCTGGAACCCATACTTTATCCACTCAACCCTTCATTGTGGAACAGTCTCTCTTCTGTTTTGTAGAGAATGTGTGATTAGCACTTTGTCCTCTCAGACTGTTGTCATCCTGGGATGCTCTGGTATCTGTATGGGTTGTCTGGCACTTTCTAATGCTTTTCATATCATCTTTCTGAAAAAAGAAATGAAAATTCATTAATTTTGAGGGTTCATTTTTAAGAAGTTTGAAGCAAACTGATGAAGTTTATTAGTAAACTGACAACTTACTATGTAGCTCCAAATCTCCAGGCTATCTATTTCTAGTAGCAGCAGCTGATTGCAAGGGACCCTATCTGCTAGCAAGAGATGCTTCATCTTTTCCAATTGATGGCTTTTCTACTTGTATTCATATCATAAAGTTTTCATTTTCATCAAACTTTCCCCGATTAAAAATTTTCCTTGTTTAATAACAATTATCTTATTTTTTTTTTATTAAGCAATGTATCACTTATCAAATCACGGTGATTTAGCAGGTATTTCTTTGTAACAATAGTACTTTTACTAAGAAAATCCCCCCCCCCTTTTAATATTTTAATAAATGAAGCATGTTAAAGGTTATCTCTCTTTATAAAAGAAAGTGCATGTATCCCAAAATTCAGGAGATTTTTATATTATAAGTTTTCTTTAGAAACTTTGAAAATAACACGGTGGATACTTATGTATGCAGGGTAGTGGTAAAAGAAATAAAACAACACAGAACAAGGAAAAATAAGAAAAAAAGAAATAATTTTAAAACTAGTTGTATGTTAATCAGATGGTGGTACAATAAGTGAAGAACAATCAGATAATCATTTTTTCATTGAATGGCTACTTATTATTTTACATCCATTTCATTTGTCTGACACTCGCATGACTCTACTTAAAATATGATATACCTAGTTGTCTGACACTCGCATGACTCGACTTAAGATATACCTGATTGAAAAACTCTTGAAGAAGACACTCAAGCCATGGCTCAGCTACATCCATGGGTCGGCATTCATTTGAAATGTCTGCCACTTTTAACAAAATCATCAGAAGCTGGGAAAGGAAAGTAGGTAAAACATAAAAGAAAAACCTTCAGATGAAACTAAAGAGACTGGTTTAAAGGGAATACATAAAGGCATTTACGCCATTGGAAATGGAAAGCTAAAACTTAAAAGATGTGCAGAAATTTGAAGGACACAAATTGACACCGAGTGTGAAGTACAAATACTACAGCAATACTCACATACTACATGTATATTATACTGTCAGTTAGTGATTCTGAGGAAAATACAGCTAGGCATAAATAGAATACACAAACAAGGTGAGACAATTTAAGATATAGGTATTCTATTCACACAAATACAGTATTTCTCCACAGCTGCATCCACATGTCCATAGGTTAGTTAGCTTTAACAGAGTAACATGTCATTGACTCTTACAAAAATAAACTGTTAATTCGATATTAAAAGTGGTTTTTATAATGAATTCATCATGTGAATGTTCTTTTAATTAAAATATATAAAAAATAATAAATGAGGGATTCTAGTGAATTAAAACAAAGTATATATACAACATGTTGAACAGTGTTTCATACAGCCATGGTGCATGTACAGCTTTCAACAGTTATAGTAAAGATCGATTGGTTACCATCATGTGTAAGCTTATGCTGTAATATTAGATACTGAACACTGCTTTAAAATTGTATCATAAACCCCAAACAGAGTTGCAATTTGCAAAAACAAAATATAGTAAATACAAAATAAAACTACATCAAATCTGTTGTGCTAAGAATCAGAATATTGTGATACATATGGTGAAGTAATTTCCTTTGTAAACTATAATATATAGCTACAATATATATATATGTTAACCTTTACACTAAAATCCATTATATACTAGTATTACCTACTTTACATTTTCTATGTCAAAATAACACAATGGTTACAGGAATTATGGATTTTGATTCCAAAATTCACTTTTCTGTATTTTACAATTCATATCTGATTCTTAGTTGAACATGAAGAAAAAATAGTTACAGGAATAAGCGCTATCAATACACAACACAGAACTGGTGCTTCCGCCAACCTGATTAAAAAATTCTGAAAGCAAACAATCCAGCCAAGGCTCAGCAACTCCTAATGGCCGGGCTTCATTTGAAATGTCTGCTACCTTCATGAGTATCATCATCAGCTAGATTGACAGAGGAAAATTAAATGATCCTATGGGGTTTTTTTCCCTGTAAGATTAGTATGACTCAATATATTTGGAAAATTTTAATATTCTGATCTCAAATGTCCTACTTAATATGATATGTGCACTTACCAAAGACTTGTGTTCCTGATTCTTAAAATCAAAGCTTTTTATCACCGATTTAAAATTATTGAGTATTTCATTATGCTTGGCCATATCTGTTGCCAAAATACACCTGAAAGAAGAAAAATTTAATAAAAAATCTGATTCATAAAAAATCATATTTTCTTTATAAATATGTTTTTTATGAGACAAATGGAAAAATTTACAAAGCACAAATCTTAGTCTTTGAAATTACTATATGAATTCCCCAATGGAAATTTAAGACAATTTTACCGGATCATTCCCTCTCGTATCCGTTTATATTCTTCTTTGGAGACGTTGCGTAGAATATTACAATGACTTTTCTGGAGGATCTCAAAAGCTACAGAGCAGTGGTGATTCTCCAAGGGAGAAATATCATTGTATCGTAGAGCCAGCTCCGTCTTAGCATTTATCTATTAAAAAAAATTGACACATGAATTCAAAATACTGAACAAGCTGAGTAAAGATAATACTAGTTCTCATAAGGCCAAATAAAATTAAAGATTATGGTTCTCAGGCTTGCACACATCCATTTAGAGGTAGCCATATTGCAAATTTTGTCATGATTAAAGTTGTTAAAGTCAAGCATTAGCCAACTGTCAAAATATTTAGCCATTTTGAATGCAAAATCTGGAGTTCTACACACAATTTGTGGCAAAAAGGGTTGGAGTGCTCTAAATCTGCCACTGGGATTAGTGAAGTCACTGCTTTAAAAGTAAGTGCTAATTTTATCTGAATACGTCACGTGTTAGTTTAACATTGTTTGGTCAATAGGACCATGGAAGGGTTTCTGTTAAAATAATGATTTACAATTCTTGATGTTTAAAAGTTAGCAAATTATTTAATTTGAAAATGAACACATTTTTTAATCATTTGACTGCCTTTTGGTATTTTCATACTTTGACCTTAAAGAAATGCGTCAAGGTCAAAAACTGTTATACATTGCAACTCTCAGCTTTATCTCATTGATGGGTGTTCAAACATTCAAGTCTTTATGTCAAAAGGTTCTAGAGTTATGGCTGGGTCATCAATAGCCTGGATTGACCAAAAAATTATCAAGAATTGTACAATTTTACACTGAAATGCTGTTTTTCTTATTTTTATGTCTCTGGGTAGTACTGGGTGTTTGGGTAGCACTTCCCACCGCTGTGACCCCGAGTTCGATTCCCACGATCAACCGTGTTAGAGGGATATGGTGGTTGTGTGTGTGAGGGTACAGTGGCCACCCGCTCAGACATGTGCGATCAACAGTGTTAGAGGGGTATGGTGGTTGTGTGTGTGAGGGTACAGTGGCCACCCGCTCAGACATGTGGGTTTCCTCTGGGTACTCTGCTTTCCTCCCACATAATGACCACGTAGCATCAACATCAGTGCATCAAAGGACCCTATTGGAGTTTTCAAGCTTTCATGGGTTATCCCATTAAAGCTCCAATGGCTTGTGCTTGGTTTTTATGTATGTATATTTGTGTGTATTCAATGTATTTACCGAATAAACATTTATTCATTCCCTAATCCAGGACAGAGACATTTTGTTTTTGTACTTTCTGTCCATCAGTCTGTCACAAATCTTGTGAATGCTTCTCCTCCTGTATGGCTTATCAGATAGACTTGAAACTTTGTACAATGCTTCATTGCCATTTGTATATGTGCATATTGTTGGCATGTGAGGATCCAATTATTTTCCTAAAAGTTATAGTGGATCTAAGATGATAGGAGTTGAAACTAGCTTGTGAATACTTCTCCTCCTACATGTATATGGCTTATACGATAGACTTGAAACTTTGTACAAGAGGTACTGTGAGCAATGCTCACTAAGAATACCCCCCGCTTACCCCAATCTCCCAAAGGGGTGTTGGTAATAGGTATAAACTACCTCTTTTCTGAGTGTAAAAAACAAATGGCATGACAAACCGAACCATATTGCTACTTCGATGTCCAGTGCGCGTGACCTTTGACCTTTTGACCCCAAAATCAATAGGGAACATCTTCATCCCATGGGTAGTCCATATGTATGATATGGTGACTGTAGGTGGAAAGGATAACGCTTTAGAGCCCGGAAACCACATTGCTACTTCGATGTCCAGTGCACTTGACCTTTGACCTTTTGACCCCAAAATCAATAGGGAACATCTTCATCCCATGGGTAGTCCATATGTATGATATGGTGACTGTAGGTGGAAAGGATAACGCTTTAGAGCCCGGAAACCATATTGCTACTTCGATGTCCAGTGCGCTTGACCTTTGACCTTTTGACCCCAAAATCGATAGGGAACATCTTCATCCCATGGGTAGTCCATATGTATGATATGGTGACAGTAGGTGGAAAGGATAATGCTTTAGAGTCCGGAAACCATTGCGTCTACAGACGGACAACCCGATTCCAGTATACCCCCCCACAACTTGTTGCGGGGGGTATAATTATTGAAATTTTTTATGTCAATACAATGATTTCACTACCTTAGAAATAAAATCAGAGTCTGTGAGGTGAATATTGTACTTCAAGGGTAGCTAATCATCATCATGATCGAGAAAATGTCAATACCGGTAATTGTTTTATCATACGACAAGTCAAAACATTGAAAACAGCTACCCAAACTTGCAAAAAATACTTGGGTGGCCATCTTTGTTTATAGGTAGAGTGTAAGACCTAGATGAAAGTAATTAAAGAGGTTTTATTGGATGACAAAAAAAAAAAAAAAAACAATCTGGGAATGTAGTTCAGAACCAAATAAACTTTAGGGCATGCTTGAATTGTCTACACCATTTCCAGTCTTGTCGGATTATACCTTATAATCAGGAGCAGTTTGGTGTGGTGTATAATCAATATGGACATTGAATCCTCAACTGTAGCTGAGGAAATCCTTTGGAGACAATCTCTTGTTTTATGTTTTTTGTTAACGATTTTAGTGCAAATAAAGTACAAATTTTTTTTTACTAGTATATATCTATATATATTCATACATGTATATATTTGTATAAAATTAGAATTTAATATCCATGTATTCTTTTACAAAACTGTATTTCAATATGCATTTATAAATGCCTACATGCATCTGAAAAATACCAAATCCTCCTCCAAAATATTGCTGATTTTTTATGCCAGGTTGATTTTGATGCTTGTATGAAATATCAATCATTTTCCTTTATTCATAAAAGTATATTTTAAATTCTTGTAAATGACTACATACATGTACAATTAACTGGAATTATCCGCTTATATACTCTACAATAACTGCTAACAAATTACGGAGAGAAAAATCTGCAAATTTTCTGCCCAAACCATTTATCAGCCATATTGAATTTTTCGGTGCATTTACCAACACACACCCAGTACAGGGTGTAGGTGGTGCACATCTTTGCACTTGATTAAGTGTACCCCCAGATACATACTCTTTAGAGCATATGGCATTACTAACAACCATAACACAGTACACACCGAAATGTAAAATGACCTCACATGACTTTTCTTTAGCTTACTTGATATGCATTATTGTACCCTGGATGGTCCAAATCGTGACATATTGCAGAGGTGAGGAGTATAAAAATATCAACATCATCTAGCACCGATCGGAGGTCAATAAGCCAGGTCAAACCATACATCTGCAAAGTTAAAACCAGTCACTGCAAACTATAGGATTCAACATAACTAAAATATACATATCAATGCATTTCAATGTACACAAATCAAAAAAGTTTCACAATTTGTAAACTTGATATAATTATGAAGAAATATGATCATTTAATTTGTATGATACAAAAGATTATAATTTTCCTAAAATAATTGATGAACCTATAATGATAACAGAGTATAATTCTGTCTCTTTGAAGAGTAAGCAGAGGAGTGGTATGGATTTTTATATCACAAAAATTTTCATACTTTGCTGAAAGATTATACACAGACAAGATCGCTCAGGGAATTTCAGAATTATCAATAATTCATATATAGATGTACTACTAGCAAAATAATCAGATTGTGACTCTCCCTCCAGTCTAGAAATACACAAATTGCCAAAGTTGATTGGATGAAGAAGCCTGCATTCACATTTCATCTGATTAGATACGTCCACAAGACCATTACTTTAACAAGATGTGTTGTGAAACACTGATGCCCCTGTACAGCAGCAAAATAATCCTGGTACCAAACAAAAGGTCTTGTCACAAGGACAAACAAAAGGTCTTGTCACAAGGAATACATATGAAATATGAAAACCCTATCTCTAACCATTCAAAAGTTATGGCCTACGTTAAAGTTATCCAAAAGTAGGTTAAACAAGAGGTACTGTGAGCAATGCTCACTAAGAATACACCCCGCTTACCCCAATCTCCCAAAGGGTGTTGTTAATAGGTATAAATTACCTCTTTCCTGAGTGTAAAAATATGGTATGCCTTTGTAGAAGAAAATGGAAGATATAGTCCGAACACAAATCCATGGCACAATCCTATAATTTTGACCTTGAGAACAAAGGTCAAGGTCATAAAGAGGTCATGAATGTACATGACACATAGTCTCATGGTGATACACCCATGTCTTATGGTATGACTATGTCAAAACCCTACAATCAATTTTGACCTTGAGGTCAAAGTTCAAGGTCATATAGAGGTCATGAAGGTACCCGGCACATCGTCTCATGGTAATACACTCATGTGTCAAATATGGTATGCCTATGTCAAAGAACAAAGAAGCCATGGCCCTGACACGAATCCATTGTAAAAACCTTTAATTTTGACCTTGAGGTCAAGGTCATATGGAGGTCATGAAGGTACATGACACATCGTCTCATGGTGATACACTCATGTGTCAAATATGGTATGCCTATGTCAAAGAACAAAGAAGTTATGGCCCGGACACAAATCCATTGTAAAAAACCTTTAATTTTGACCTTGAGGTCAAGATCATATAGAGGTCATGAAGGTTCTTGACACATTGTCTCATGGTGATCCACCTGTGTGCCAAATATGGTATGCCTAAGTCAAAGAACAAAGAAGTTATGGCCCGGACACAAATCTGCACAGCCAGACAGAGTGATTTCTATATATACCCCCCCCCCCCCGAACTTCGTTCGGGGGGTATAACAAGATAAAGGTCATGAGGTCAAAACTTTTGGTACCGAAAGAGAGGTCTTGTTACAAAGAGTATAAATGTAAAATATGAAAAAGTTCTTCAAAACTAGGTCAAACTGCAAGGTCATGAAGTTGAAAGTATAGTATCCAATGAAAGGTCTTGTTACATGGAATTCACATGTGAAATATAAAACCTTTTCACTAACCATTCAAAGTGATACCTAGGTTAAAGTTTTTTCAAAAGTTGGTCAAACTTCAAGGTCATGAGTTCCATGGAGATCTGGGTTATAATTGGTCCTCAGTACCCCATGCTTGTCATAAGAGGCGACTAAATAGGACGGTCCTTTGGATGAGACCACAAAAACCGAGGTCCCGTGCCACGGCAGGTGTGGCATGATAAAGATCCCTCCTTGCTCCAAGGCCATAAGTGCCGAGCAAAGGCTTAAATTTTGCAGTCCTTCACCGGCAATGGTGATGTCTCCATATGAGAGAAAAATTTTCATGAGGGACATTAAACAAGGTAGAAAAATTTCATACCAAAAGGAAGGTCTTGTCACAAGAAATACACATGTGACTCCAAGACAACTAACTAGAAAACTGACAGGTCAGAAAGGGCTCCACAATGGTGCTTGATGAACAGATGGATGGACAGAAAAAAATCTTATTCCCAAGGAAATTAAGCTATTGTGTGCAATGAAAAGTGCAATTATCTTATAAATATCATTTTAAAAATTCAAGTCCCATAAATCCATGACAAAGCCCATAAATCTAAAAATCGAATGGGGTCTTCCTCTAATGAACATTACCTTTAATTCTAAGAAAATCTTTACAAGTACTCCCATGTTATCATGTGTAATAGGAAGTACTATAATAGTATTAATATTAAACAATTTTAAGTCCCATAACTCTGTGATGACCTGATAAATCTGAAAAAATTTTAAGGACCGGGTCTTCCTCAGCCTAATCCAAGTATCAGGTATAAAATTTATGAAAATCTTTTAAAGGAAATTTAACAGATGGACAGACGGATGGACAGAAAGATTACTATTGGGCACTTCTTATGGCAGGGCCCTAATTATCATTTGACCCCTGTTTACTTAACTAACTTCATTAATTTTCTTTGATTATCTGTCTGGTGGTTGAAGACATAGTAAATATATTATGCACAATATACTGCTTACCATTTGGGCTACCATGAAACAGTGTTTGAAATTGTGAAAAGGCACTTGATTATAGTTCTTGTATATCTCATAGAGCCACTGATGCAAAACATTCATCTGCAAAAATAAAAAATGTGGATCATTAAAAAGAAAAACATGGTTAGAGTGAACATGTTATAATGAATTCTCACTAATCAAAAAGTTATTTTCATTCCCTGCATAGGTGAAAATAACAACACTGGACATAACTAATTACACTCCATTCTTTTTTTTTAAGTACACTGGGACTGTGCTAGGAACTTTCACAGCTAGGAATTTCAAAGGATATTAAACTTGAGAATTTTTTTTAGGAAAACCCAGTAACATTAGCATTATTCATCAAAACTGCAACATGAGTAATTCCAGTCAAGGTTATGGTGAAAGAGCTATCCCACTTGTAGCCATTGGATAGGCATTTTATCATACCAGATGTTGAATACTTTTTTCCCTGTCTAATAATCATTATTGGAGAAATCATCAACCAATCAAATTACAGGAAATCAAAGCAGTGTACAGCACATTTCATACTCCAGGGTATAGCTTTGCTGTATGTTAATTAAAATTTTCAGATTAAGAAATTTACTTCCTAAATTTTATGTAAAAAACATTTTAACAGAAATACAATAATGTATTATAACACATACAAACACAGAAAAAAATATGATTCATTGTTAAAATTTTACGAGTGACCTTGAAACCATTGGAAGGAGATCAAGGTCAAAGATCTCTTCTAATTTCCAAATAAATGCACTATGATTCACGTTTGAAGAACAAAATGATAAAGGCAATGCATCTAAAAATCAATGTCCCTATTTTTCAACCAACATGTTGTGGAAACAAAATCTACATGTAACAAACTTCCTGAAACGTAGAATTTCATGCAGTCAAAAGAATTTCGATGTTCGTGGTCATAGGAGTTTTTCATACATAATATGTAGTATGGTTTCATCAATTTCCATGGGCATAAAACTTCACCGATTAGTCAAAACTGTGGAAAACTATTCCATATTCTTTTAAAAGACCCAGAGTACTGGAAATGGTACATAATATGTTCGTCACAAACTTGAATTTGTTTTATATGACATTTATTACTAAACATGCCAAGAGCTCTGTGTGTGAAATATTTCTCCCAATTTGCAATTTTTACAAAATATCAAAGAAAATCAGGAATTCGTTGGGAATCAAAATCCTTGAAATATGCACATCATTTTTAGTTTTATTTTTTCTTGTCTGTCTGTACAAAGTCATCAGCTTCAAAACAGTGAGAGGATTTAGATGAACAAACTTTGAGCTCACTTTGTAATATTTCCTAAAAACTGATAAAGTTCAATACATTTGTATCTATTTTCTCAAAAATTTAAGAAAATATTTGCCATATGCACAACTTCAATATTCATTTGAAAACTGATGGAGGAGTAATACATACAAGCCGTGTATGCTCCATATACATGTAATATTAAATTTTCAAATACAGTGAAACTTCTCCAAACCGGCCCCTCAGAATACCGGTTCTCCCTGAATATCGGCCGATTTTCAAAGTCCCGGCAGAAATCTTAACATTTCCTTACAAAGAAAGTCTTACAAAACCGGCCACCCCTGAAAACCGGACATCGGCCACTTTTTAAAGTACATTTGTTAACAAACATGTGTAATTTACCCTTAACATACCGGCCACTTTTTGAAGACTAGAAAATCTTGGCCAAAGGTTAATTAAGATCGTCCAGGTGTGCAAATTGACTGACCCACTGGCCAGGTATGAAATTATCCATCGGAGGTGTGAAAATCACTAGTGGCCTCTTCAATTTCTATTGTTTATCTGTGCTGTCAAGCGTGTTAATTGACCCTTAGCTAATCCAAGAGACCCTTCCAAATTCTGTACAAAATGTAAAAAAACAGTTATGAAATTATTGAATGAATACCGTATCAAACGCCATATTGTTTCACCATACTTTCGTATGGATATCAGTGGTAGTTAATAAAGAACAAACCCATGACTGTTAATGATAATTATTAAAAGATAGATTAATTTTCTTGGTTTCCATAGACTTAAAATTCCAAAGAAATATTCAAATTACAATTTCATATTTACTACTGTACTTTTTAAAAACGTCTAAGCAAAATTGTTAATGACATAAGCGATGAATGTAAACAGAGTTTTTATAGGTAAGAGGGATTCCAATAATAGGCCTCTGTGTTTTCTTTATGTATCCTGTTATAGATTTTCAGTTTAAAATTAGATGATTTCAGCGAGAATATTTCTTGTAATTCATAATTATCTTTAGATACAAGCGGACTAATTTTATCTCCACCGATAATTGATCATAGATCACCAGATCAAAGTGAACAGTATCTACTTTGTGAATATTGAGATAAAATGTCTATAATTGCTAAATTCTCGGTATACCGGCCATCCCTCTAAACCGGCCATTTTTTCTGGTCCGAGAGCCGGCCGGTTTAGAGAAGTTTCACTGTATGTAGTGGCAAAACTCATGCAAGAGAAACCAAAAGGAATCAAAATTGCAACATGATCTAGACCCACAAAGAAGCTTGATATGTGTCAGAGAAATGAAAATAGAAAGAGAAAACCTCAAATGGATGGACATACAGACATCACTGTTCCATAATACTCCCATCAACAGATGGGCATATAAAAAACCAACTCTTTAATGCACAAAAACAACATAAATAGGTATTTCAATGAAAAATGATACCTGCACAGTAAGCTTGTTTTACTGCAGCCATAAATCACTGTGGTGGAAAAGATCATAAGAATATATGACAAGGGCTTTTTTATTACGTCCTTTTAATAGATACTTACATGACACTCAGAAGTCTGACAAAACACATGGTGTGACGACAGTATATACACATAGCATACAACTATCACTGTTGACTTCAGTAAGCGAAAAGAAAAAATCAAACCCTGTTTGGGCTTCTGAAATCAGGGATTTATTTGATTACTCAAACATAAAACCTGGAGACAAACCTTTGTGTCAATTAACATTCAAAACAAAATGATAGAAAAACTCAATTCAAAATTTTAAGATACACAATATATTTTGTGGAAGTGAGTGGTTTTGGAGTTGCTAGGCATGCTCAATTCTTTTCTCCTTGCATGTCCTCTATGATTGTTAATACTGCAAGCATCTTGAAATTGAATAAAGAAAAGGTTTATGTTTTTATGTGCACATCAGGATAATTCTATCCATGATTTGAAGTGGCGGTATGGAAACTTAGGCTCCATGGAATTGACCATATGTTCACTGATGCTTCTTTTACTGTTAGTTGGAGTGGGGGAGGTGGGGGGTCTTAAATGATATATATAGTCTGGAGGGTTGTGGACCAGAGAAACATTTCCAATTATCCACACATCAACTATCTAGAACTGTTTGTTGTCTATTTAACTCTGTGATCCTTCAAGGATAAGACTTGCAATAAGGTGAAACTTCATATCGATAATTCCACGGTTCTCACCTGAATGAATAATTTTGGATCAACATATCGGTGATTTATAACAATAAGAGACATTTTGTTATAAGCATATAGTTACAATATCTTCCTTACCGCTTTCCATATCAAGGGCTCATTAAACACTCTAGCCAATTTAGAAAGCTGTAAAATTCGCGATGACATGGAATGGATGCTAATCAGCAAACTGTTTGTCAAGATATAAGTAGTGTATACACTTGACCAGTTGTTGACTTATTCCAATTATGCAACATGGCACACTGATCTGAACGCAATCAGTGATGTTCTGTATTTTACATTGTATTTTCAGTAAATGAATATTTGCTTTACACATCTCGCGTGATATCCACGTACATGCAACTTGGTGATGGAGGATCAGGAAATTAAAGGAGACTCACCTGTATGGTGAACCTACATTGAAATTCTCTGAAACACCAAGGAATGTTGGGTATTACATGCCCACCCTTGATATCCCTCCTGTGAAAGGTTGGGTGGTTTCTATAACCTATAATTTCAATTTTAAAATCGCTTTACATATTCCCAAATGGAGAAGAATACTGATCTGGGGGTGGGTTGGCATATCCCACTTATCACCCAACGCTCCTTGGTGTTTCTGAGAATTCCACATATATACCAAAATTTCCTTGATGCTTCAGAGAATCCCAATTAAAGTTCATCTTACATCTAAGTCTCCTTTAATATCCTAAGTATAGGTTTTTCATCAAGAACACAAATTGATTTTCCCTTTCATCTTCCTACATGATGCTGTCTCAGCTTATAAGCCTTAAGATGAGAGACAAATCTGGATTAATGTGCTTTTTCATGGTAATACTAGCCATGCAGGCTTCAAATGAGAGTCCTAATTTGCTTCAAGACCTCCAAACAAATATTAGCATTCCCTGATAGTTTACACCACAGTCTATAACAATAGAGTTTTAAAATACCACTTTTCAAAAGCAAACCCTAGCAACAGAAAACCTAGCTGTTTCAAAGAAGCACATTTTCAAATATATATTCACTCAAAAAAGATATCATATATGAGGTAAAGAGAATAATACTTTTTCATCCAACGTGAGAGAAATGAATTTCTCATTCGATTTCACAACACCCTGTAAAACATCTACCATTTAAGCGGGTTATATACCTCTATATTGAATCTGGAGATTAGATTTCACAACACCCTGTAAAACATCTACCATTTAAGCGGATTATATACCTCTATATTGAATCTGGAGATTAGATTTCACAACACCCTGTAAAACATCTACCATTTAAGAGGGTCATACCTCTATATTGAATCTGGAGATGAGATCAAGGTCTATGTACATTTGTCGCAGCAAGATTATCATTTCTGGATCGTCCCATTGCCAGTTATCAAACGTTGGTTTCCTAAGATACTCCCGCACTTCATCGGTGACTTGAACTTGACTGAAATCATGAAAGACATTGATCATTATCTAATTATTAGCATCAGTTCTTGTGTACATCTTTATAAATTAGACAGGTAGTCATAACTGCTTTTATATAAAAGTTCATAATGCATGTTCAAAGTGTATTCAATTGAATATGCTTTCATCAAGAAAGCCATTTTTGGCTCGGCTTGCTTGTTTGTTTATTTGTTTGCCAACAGGATTCCAATGAAACATTGTTATTTATAAGAATTTGTGTAAAGCAACTGGAAAATGTGAGGATTGTGCTCCAAGTAATAAGTGACTGTGACGCATTGTTATACATGAGAAATCTTACTTGTAATTATGTATATCTATTCTAGCATGAAAATACACTTTAAAAAAATATTTTTATTAATACAAGATAAAGCTCTGTGTTGTAGAAATCATGCCGATTACCTAAAGACATGAAGGACAATGTGTCAAATCAAATACCAGGATGCTGTGTGTATATGTATGTGTGTATATATATATATATATATATGAAAAGAAATAGAATAAATAGTACACAAAGTTAAAATTTTAACGCAAGCACTTTCATTTTATAATCCTCAGGCGTTACATTTTAAAATAGTTTTGAAATGGCCTGACGTCACAAAGGCGTCCTAACATTTCACGTACATAACGACGTCATAAACGAATGAAGGGAAAAGGTTTTTACGTTAAGCATATTATGACGTCATAGATAGTAACAGTAAACATATTCACAGTAAGCTATTGAGAGCCAGTTTTAAAGTCTTAATAAAGTGTCTTTCTTTTCTCGTCAGGAAATAGTATTTTCTGTATAAAGTTTATAAAACGGAAATACACTGAATTGTCCGTGGCCACATACATCTATATGTTCACTAACTTTAATTTTTCTATATTCGGGTGCTGAAACGTGTTAATGTGTCCCTGTACTTTTTCAAAAAAGCATTCGGACAAAGATGTAGATAAACTGTGAAAAAATGGTTAATCTATCGAAGCTATAAGCACTGTTACAGCAAATGCATTCCATTCTGCTCTTCAAATTCAATACATATACTCACACCAAATGACCCTCACCTTGTAATAACATATAGGTATAATTTGTGCTCTCAGTTTCTACCAACTGGTGAACTTTCAATTATAAATAATGAAATATTGAATTTCCTAACTTTGAATTGAATTATAATGCTTTTATTTTTTTAATGAATGCGTATGTAACAACAATACGTGCAGTATGCTGCGCCCCCACTTCCTAACGTGTAGATTAAAAAAAATAATGATAAATAAAATTGCTTGATTAGAATAAAGTATTATGATTTCTACTATATATTTGATTATTTTTATTTTAAAAAAATTTTTAAATGCACCCGTGACAGTATAAGCCTAGGCCTAGTTGTCGATGATACATCATATGTATCATAATATTTATTCAATCCAAAAATAAATTAAATAATAATTGCCTTGTTTATTAAAAAAAAAAACAATGCTAATTACAGATGTTTAAAGGAATAACATGACCAAATAGTGTTTAGACAGTAAACATTATTTACTTGCAATTGCCGATTTTTTCAGACTCGCTTTCCTCACTACTTTTTAAGGCTTTGGGTCGCTATTTGTATGCAATGGTGGCTAAACCATATAAGACTCGGGAAATTTGTCAACATTGAAATAAATGTTGTCCATGGTAGATAAATTAGACCCCTAAAACCGAGAGTTTTTAAAAATATCTAACACTACTTTCACAACAAGTTGATCGATGTATGTCGCATATGACGTCACTGTACCACATGACTACCAAACTATTTAACATGACTTTTTGAAATCGGGGCTTAGATTTAAGTCCGTATTGTGGTTAATTATCACAACATTTTGTTGAACGAACTATTACAATTAATTTCTATAGACAAAATGCATATAATTTTGTATACGTTCAAAACATGAGATGTGTCCTTTAATCAACCTCATTTCTATCTCACAATTAAAGTCAATGAAAGAAAGATTCCATTAACTAAGAGGAAGTTGAAACAAATTGCCCCCAATGCCTTTCTGGCTCAATTATTGGATTTCACTAGAAATCTATTATTTTCTTCACGAATAAATGTACTCTCAAAGCTTGAACCAAAGCTACCATCAGCATTAACCCCTTCAGCAACAATCAATTATATTCCATCTTTTCAACATGTAAGACAGAAATGATTGGGCCCACTACTGATTGATTTCAGTTGTCCTTTTAAAGCTTACGCCCCCATCATTTTCAGCAGTTTGCTGTCCCAGTGCATGAATCCCACAAGATCAACACTCACACATTATCATAACATGATAATGTGATTAACCTAGCTCAATCACTTGCACACTTGTACAAATTAGCAATACCAGTACTGGCAAACCAAACTGTCACTCTGTTATGCCTGATACTAATACATGTATTATGATCTGTGGTATATATATTATTATACATGAAAAGATGGACCAAATGTCAGGACAAATTATGTCCATAATTATATCATAATCCACAAAACTATTTTATTTGTTAAAACAGCATGTAAAAACATCAGAAACTGGTATGTATATAACAAATTGAAGCATATGTATTATGAATGTAAGGTTTTTTTCAATGGAATGTTTATAACTGGTAATCATAAGATATCGCAAATGCAATTAATCAACAACCAAACAAGGCCTTAGCCTGCAGCAGGTGACAGTCCAAATAGTTATAAATTCCTGTACCTCTGGTAATTATTACACCGCATGGTTTGGTAATATCTGTTGTTATTTCCATGATTCATAAGGCAGGTATAACAGTTGTAGTTCACTTTTATAACATTATTTATTACATTGTACCAATATTTTCTTCAAGGGATTTATTTTCATGAGTATTTGCTCTCTGCACTGCTCTTTTTCTTCATAGAGAAGACAACAGGCCCATGGCCCTTAATGGTCACCAGGACCCAGTTGCACAAATGTTAGTTTAAGTTTAACTGACAGTTAACGTCTAGTTAACATTAAATAAATGAAAGAGTTAATGACAAGTTAACTAACCTTCGTACAACTGGGTCCAGAGGATCACTTGCCCAAAGGGCTATGAAATCTATAATTGATGATTTTTCTGTTCTGAATTCTAATATTCAGCAGCAGCATAAAACATGTGCTTTTAAAACTAATGCCCCCAAAAGTATCCATACCTATTAAAGACTTTATATAATAAAAAAAATCTGCTTTTCCTTAATATCCATTTAGTTTTTATACACAAACGTTACACTTTGGTTTTAGGCCAAGTAAAATAAATTAGTAGATTATCATTCCCGCCCGCCCCTCGAAAATCGCCCCACCCCGATTTTTTTTATTTTTCAAAATTACGATTTTCGGATATTTTTATGTCTGGTCCGGTATCGTAAACGTACTTTGTTTCACTTTGCCTTTTAGAAACCCAAATACACATGTAATTATGATTTATAAAGCCTTTTCTCAATGAGAAAAGGCATTTTCGAGGTAAAGAATACCATGGCGAAAAATAAAAAATAAAATCCTCCCACCCGCCCCATTTTTTTGTGAAGTTTGAATGATAATCTACTAATTAATTTTACTTGGCCTTATCAAGCTACAAATATGTAATATTTGAAAACTGAGACCACGGTATCATCACCAAGCGCACTTTCGACACATGTTTGCGTTGTATGCATGTCATGGAGCAAATTACATTTAGATAGTTCGTTCGTATATTTTCAATTTATTTGTTAACTCGTTCATGAAATCTCGCTCTAAGATACGTTAATAACCACTCTTAATATATTAAACGATACGGGACTCGCTGTATTGGTTATTGTATTGCTAAAAAATACTGATGTATATCGATAATAAATATACTGATCCAGCCCTACTTAACGATGTACCAGTGTACCAAGTTTGATGTCTATCAAGCACAGGGTATCTCAAGATATTGAGCAGACAGTGTATTCCTATGTCCAGTCTGACCCTTAACTTTTGACCATGTTACCTCAAAATCAATAGGGGTCATCTACTCATAATGTATCAGTGTCCCAATTTAATGTCTGTCAAAGAAAGGGTTCTCGAGATATTGAGCAGACAGCATCTTCCTATGTCCAGAGTAGATTGACCCTTAACCTTTAGCCTTTTGATCTGAAATTCAATAAAGGTCCTCTTCTACTCATAACCAACCCACATATGAAATATTACAATGAAGTGAATGGTTCTCAAGATATTAAGCAGAAAACGTGGTCTACCGAGCGAGCGAGCAGTAAAGTAAGCCAATTTATAAAGTCTTCTTATAGAGGAGCGAGCAGTAAAGTAAGCCAATTTATAAAGTCTTCTTATAGAGGAGCGAGCGAGCAGTAAAGTAAGCCAATTTATAAAGTCTTCTTATAGAGAAGCAAGTAGTAAAGTAAGCTAATTCATAAGGTCTTCTTGTAGAGGAGCATGAGGTATATATAAGCAGTCTACTCATTTGGTAAATTGGGTAATCAAATATTCTGCTAATCTAGTAATTTATTCCTGACAGATGGATTAAACAGCACTCCCCCTTTAAGAAATGAAACAGTCCATTACTGGTACTTTTGAAACAACATGGTACAGCATTGATGCAAAGTACCAGTGTTCAACCCTACCCAATAACGATAACATGTACCAGTGTTCAACCCTACCCAATAACGATAACATGTACCAGTGTTCAACCCTACCCAATAACGATAACATGTACCAGTGTCCAGCCCTACCCAATAACGATAGTAATTATCAGTGTCCAGTCCTACCGAATAACACAAGCAGACATACCTGATCTTTTTGAACTTTTCATATACATTTCTGATGTGTTCATCTGTCTTCTTTATTGATTGTGACTTGTCCCAGAAAGGTCTTAGTGAGGTCCCACAAGATATATCTTTGAATAGTCCTAACCAGCTCAAATGATCCACATTCTTCAAAATTATCAGATATGAAAACAGTTGAATGACTTGTATTATTCAAAGTTTAATATTTCATTGAAGGAAAAAATATTACAGTAACTGCTCATTCAAGAAGTCAAGAGCATAAAATTGCCCCACATACATTCATGAAAATAAAGATTACATATACTTTTCCTCAAAAACAGTTCTAAATGAAAAAGAATTAAATTTTTTTTTTTCAGAAACATGTATCCCCCCCCCCCCCCCCCCCCCAGTGCAAAATTGAAAAGGGTTATACACATGCATCATTCAACTGATACTTTGATAGTAGTGCCAAAACAATTCAAGATATTCAGCAGACAATATCTTCCCATGTCCAAAGAGGATTGACCCTTGGCCTTTAAGCATGTGACCTCAAAATCAAAAGGGATCATCTATTCCTTAAAATGTACCAGTGTACCAAGTTTGATATCTGTCAAGGATTCTCAAAATATAGAGGTGACAATATTTTACTATAACCAGTCTGACCCTTGACCTTTGACAATGTGACTTAAAAATCAATAGAGTTCGTCTATTCCTTATAATGTACCAAGTTTGATTTCTGTCAATGGAAAGGTTCTCAAGATATTGAGCAGATATCTTCATGATCAGGTATCCAGAATGGATTGACCTTTAACCATGTGACTTCAAAATGAATAGGGGTCATCTACTTTTCTAAGATGTACCAGTGTACCAAGTTTAATGTGTGTCAAGCATATATGGTTCTTAAGATATTGGGTGAACAAGACTTAATTGGTCAGATTGATGGACCATCTGACAGACAGGTGCAAAACAAAATCCCCTCCCCTTTAAAGGTTCAAAGGCAGGGGCATAATGAACAACACAAAGGATAACTGCAAAAACAAACTCTTACTTCCAGCTTTTCTCGAAAGTTTTCCACTTTGTGTTTTAGTTCCCCTATCACTGGTGGAATCTCACCATTTTCCACAAAGACTTTCTTTTCCAACATTTCTATCCTGAAACATATCAAGGAAGACTGTTATATGGTTTCAATAATCAATATACATGCATGATATAATGTGGAAGGAAGAAACAACTCTTAAGAGTAAGATTATGAATTAAGGATGAAGTTCTGTCAACTATGAAACAAACTTTTGGTATACAGATGATATACCATCAAAAGGGTTATTTAAAGGTATATGTGCAGTAATATTTTGCTCAATGTTAAAAACCAAACCAAAATTTTATCAGTATGATAAATCATGAAAAATAATGATTTTCTAATGCATATTTTTGAAGGAATGATGTTTACTGTGGATGTGCACAAGAAAATTATTTATTTATTAGATACACCATGGGAGATGAGGATTTCGTTTACAGGATGTAGTCGTACCAAATGGTGATTTCTTGTTAAACATGAAATTTATTTAACTCCCCCTCCATTGCTCAAATTGGTTTTGATCCGACAGTCTTTTATCAGTGAATGCGTCACACCGAGGGGTGTCCAGGCTTTCACGCCACCATGTAATTGTTGACTTTTAAAATCCATGTGCAATATGTCACATGATCATGAATATTTCAAAATGGGGCATTTACTATCCAACTCAGAGAATACATGATTAAATAGGAAATTTGCTTGATCTTTATAATCCGATTGAGTTCAATTGTATGGTTTGCATAAAGTGTATAACTTATACAGCTTGATATAAAACACAGTTTCTTTTATTTCCTACAATAATATCCAAAGATTGCATCATATATACTGGTAACTTTAGGCCAAAAAAATTAATAAATAGTTTCTCAGGCCAAAAATTTCAAATTTTGAGGAGGCAGGCATCTTCTTTTCTTTTTTCTTTTTTTTACTGTACGTACTATATGTAGCATGAGTTACCTCTCCTTTTTATGTTCATTGTAGTATTAGTTTCCTTTTCATTTATATGGAATTTGCAATAAATTTTTTATTTTTCTTACAAAAAATACCTCCACATTACTTACTATTTAATACGTGTATACTATTATTCTTAAACACATGCACATAAATGATTATGTATTTAATAATTGTTTGATCAAACTTACTTACAATTTTATTATAACCTTCTGAAAGTTTACCATAAAAATCTACAGCAATTAAAGGTTACCTCATTTACAAAAATAAACAAATATAAATTGGAGAAAAAAAAAATCCATACAGCACAGTTTATATGGATGCGGTGGTGCCTGAGAAACTATTAATTTATTTTGGCCTTATGAAATAAATTTCATTTTTCAAAATACACCAGGGCATGGACTGTGATGCTTCACTCTAGTATACATGTACTTCATAAGAGCATGTTAATGTTAGAAGTGCTTCATGAAAAGTATGCAAACATGAAGCATAACAGTCCCTGCCCTCATATATTTTCAAATTTCTTATACATGTATTCACATTCCACTTTCATTTCTGTCAGAATTCAGTCATTAAAATAGAAGTACTATAATCATCCAAGATTCACATGCGCATTTTTCCCACTAGTCCGAAATATCTGACGTTTTCCTGGCTTTTTTATGATTTTGATATTTACCGTGCCAGGAAAACGTCAGAACCGGTGCCATTACTTAAACTGGAAATTCACTGCCTCCAGTTGAAAGCAGCATTCTCGGGCAGATTTTAAATACTTTGGAGTCAAATTCAAAGTTAAACTCATAATTAATCAATAAAACGATGCTTCTTGTACTTACTATTATCGATTTTATAAGTTCTTTCATCACATAAACAGTCTCTTGAAAACATTTTAACAAACTGTCGAGCGTTGTTTTGAGTCATGTGAGTCGTTCGCTCAAATGACAGCGAAAATTCGGTTGACTACAATTGTGTGCTTCTGTTATCGAATTTTGAAGTGATATTTTCTTTGAATCAATATTAGTAAGTACGAGAAGAATGCAATGAATAAAACCCCTAAAAATAATTTGAAAGCAAAATGCAATCTGTGTTCAGCAGTAGTCACCACATCGGGTGGGACAACTAATTTGGTATTTCATTTGCACTGGCATCACAACCTTGTGTTAAATAACCTGATCCCACCTCTGGTATATCGAACTATATCCAGGGGTCCGTGTTTGTCCAACTCTCTCTATTTTGTATTGCTTATAGCAGTTATGAGATTGATCACTGTTTGTTATCTTCACCTTTCATAAAAGTAGCGAAACTACTCGCACCTCCGGAGATGTTGATTATGTATATGCATGTGATTTTCTTACATTCATAACAGCATCAGTTCGAAATGAGATAATCAATCATATATAGAGACATATTGAGAGAAAAAAAGTTGCTACTCTGCACGAAGTCGTGAATTCATATACTTTGATTGAAGTTCAGTGAATTATTATAATTCTCTCTCTTTTTACTTTGTCCCAGGAAGAAGAACAAAGGAAAAGTTGTTTTATGCTTTTATTTTTGTTGTTATCTGTTTTTTGCTTGATTTTACATTGATAAATAATAAAACCCAATATATCGTGTATTGTTAAATTTCATATCGTATCAAATTTTTCTGACCGATACTCAACCCTAGTTTCAGCCCTAATGATATGCATGCTCCGAGAGCTATAAGCCAGTGTATCATTCAGGTGTACCTAACAGTGTAGTGTACACAGTTTCCTACAGAAATAAGGTGAATAGAGAGCAAGGCTTTATAGGAAAGAATGAAAACAAATGGCAAGGAATTTATAACCTTATGTCAACTTTTAAGAGTTGGTTCCCACTTTTTCTTTGCTTTGACGTCTTGAAGTAGTATAAGCAAATAAAATATACACATGAAAGTAGGAACAATAAAAGTTGTCTCTATTTTCATTTCATAGGTCTCTCGTGAGAATAACATGGTACCATAATGAAAGTAGGAACAATAAAAGTTGTCTCTATTTTCATTTCATAGGTCTTTCCTGAGAATAACATGATGCCATAATGAAAGCAGGCACTATAAAAGTTATAACTCCACAAAGCGCTGGCTCATACTGCCAGCTCTAATGACTAAAGTCCAGAAGAAGTCCAAGCTGAAGCTATACCCTACACAATGCATTAAGCCTAATGTGTAATGAGAATGTAATACCATGGCAAGATGATAGGTGTGTGATGCAACGGTCTACATTTTGACATCTTTTAAAATACAACTGAAGAATCGGCAGATCTAAAATAGGAATTGAAGGGTGAATTTAGTATGCATGCATATGATCCTTGCCACTTCCACTATGACAGAGAAATTCATGGTTGTATAAAGTCTATAGAAACATCTGACATCAAAGGATCGAGATCAACATGATTAATTCTTGGCTAATGAATGGATTTCTGAATCAATGTACAATTACAACAACAAAATAAAGGTGGGGGGGTCAAACATTTACTAATATGTGAATGCTGAAATATTCAATTATGGTGTTCAATTAAAATGAATGCCATTGCTACATGGGGATAATAGATCAATTTTCAGGATAATAACCCCCTTGCCATTAAAGAGATCGATTTATGATTATTTTGATTATCTTGTTGAGCGATTTTTATCGTTTTCTTTTACATCAAATATCTTAAATTCCATTGGTTGAGGCTATGTCAGGCAAAGACATGGGTGGGTGGGGGTGGGGAGGAGGGTCCACCACCATCCATGGGCTAGGTAGAAAATAAATATATTTGTCTATATGTATGCATTTCCAGTTGTAAAATACTACTTATTATTCCATGATTTCAATTTGAACCCTTTAAAAAAAAATAGTGTGGGATATGGAACCCATTTCCATGGGGGAAATTTCTGGATCCACTCACACATGTATGCATGTGACTGCACTTGCTCTAATCGTAGCTCAGTCATCATCATCATATCCAGTTTATTTGTTGATCAGGCCATCAATTAATCCTCTGTTGAGGGTGGGGCCTGACTGTCCAGTCTTGATCTAAGTCTTCCTCTCCATTCCTGTCTGTGATGAGGGTTGACGGAATCCATATCCAGGGTTTTCCTATCCTGCTTCACGACATCCTCCCAAGACAGTCTGGGTCTGCCAGTGGTCCTCTCCGCTGGTACGTTCAGTTGTCGGACTTGAGCAATCCAGCCAGTGCTGCGCTCAACGTGTCCCAGCCAACGCAGTCTGCTCTTCTGCATGATGTCTGCGAGGCTTTTTAAGTTGACTTGAGCGAGGAGGGATTCAAACGGAATGGTTTGCTCAGGCTTCACCAAACAGATCCATCTTATTGCTTTGTCGTTACGCTGCAATTTCTTTTTAGTGTTAGCAGAAACAGCCCAAGTTTCGGAGCCATACATAAGCACACTTCTGACACATGAGGAGTAGACACGCCCTCTAGTAGCTGTTGGTAGGTGCTTGTTGGTTAAGATTGGTAGAAGTTCTCTAAACTGTTTCCAGGCAGCCTTGCAACGTGTAGCTGCTGCGAGTTCACAACCTCCACCTGATGACAGCATGTCGCCCAGGTAGCAAAAGTCTGTCACTACTTCAAGCTTGCTGTCACCAATACCAACCTCCGTCATTGGTCTGCCATCTATTGGTCTTGCCGCACCAGCGCAGCGCAAACACTTATAGTGAGGATCAGCTTTGAGAGGGCCCTCTATGCCACTGCACTTTTTGTGCACCCATTCTGAACAGTGTGCGCAGAGGATTGAGTTGCTGCCTGTTCCACTCAGACAAACAAAACAGGGGTGTTTGCCTGTTTTCCTCAATAAGTCGAGGTTGGGACCAGCGAATCTGACCTTGTTCTTACCCATGTTCACTCTGAGACCCTTCTCCTCCATGCTACTCTTCCATCTGTCCAGACGTACCTTGAGTGATTCAAGCGAGGTGTCAATTATTGCCAGGTCGTCAGCATATAGGAGCTCCCATGGGCAGCTGGTGCGAAATTCTAGTGATAGAGCCTCGAGCACAATGATGAATAGAAGGGGACTTAAGACTGATCCTTGATGGACGCCCACTCCAACTTCAAATTCATCGCTGTAGCTGTTACTGACTCGTACCCTACTACGTACATTGGTGTACATAGACGTCACCACTTGAACCAGCCATTCCGTAACTCCCAACTTACGTAGGGCCCACCAGATGACCTTTCTCGGGACACGGTCGAAAGCTTTTTCCAAGTCTACTAATGCCATGTACAATGGTTTGTTTGCTGCCTGATGTTTCTCCATGACTTGGCATATGATGAAGATTGCGTCTGTGGGCTCCTACCGGGCATGAAGCCAAACTGCATGTCATCAATCTGTACTTGTAGTCAACATATAATTATACTAGTTGTAGGCTATCTACTATGTATACATGAGAGGGGGAATAAAATATTTTTGAGTACTAAATGTTTATCTCATTTCACATGTCAGAGTGCGCTACATACTGAATTTGTGTGTTTTTAACATATCTACATTTAATACATCTATATGTAGTACATGTAGTGTAATAATACATCCATAAAATGGGGCATTGCAATGTGGAGGTGATCGATAAAATACATCAATATATGTTTGTGTGAATAATTTCTGGAAATACAAGACATAGGTTTTGATTTGAAATTGTCATAATATGGCACATTAACCTTAAAATGCTGAAATTGTATGGGCATGCAATGATCTATTCAATCATATGAGTAGCAGATTTTGATACCCAGCCAGAGTGATTTTGTGATTGTTTAGTCTACTCTGCCTTCCAGTCATTAAATATCTCAAAATCTCTGGATGAAAGTTTACCTTGATTCCAAATTAACGATCACTGCCCCGAACTGTGTTGTCAAGACATTGTCTGAAATCAGATGAAACTCAGTCATTGTCAGGATAAACAGATATCTTATCTGGTTTAGTAAACACAACAGTGTTTCTACCCTTCTTTAACACCAATTACTCTTTCTGTACTTTATTTTCTTTCATATAGTCTAAATTGAATGCTAAATGTTTCTATGTTGTAAAGAAATTTTCTAGACAAGGATTATGTGCTTTTTCTCCTCATGACTTTTCCAAAATGACCTTGGGCTAGGATAACTCGGAGGAGACTTATATGCGATTCTCAATGAAATTATAATCTCATGAAATTTGGAAATCTCGGGGTGTACTGGTAATTTGTCTAAATAATCCTGCACTAAAATCACTGCACATCCTATTCAACCTTTGTGTCAAGCTTGTTTGAGCTCCACTCTAAGATGATGTAGTGTATTTTTTACCAGTTGCTTTTACAATGTCTAAATGACCTTGCAGTAGGATTAAAGCACATCCTTTTGTCATTAGCATGTTTGAATGGGGGAGGGGGGGGGGTTGTAAATTTGAGAGCATCTTACTTTATCTCTAATTTCAAATAAATAACTTGTTACAAAACTGATTTTTGAATTTTACGATAATTGCTCATCAGTATATTTCAGTTACTAATGAATGGACCCGCTGTAAAAACTATAATGTGGTCACTCATCCAGATATATATGGCTTAAGCACAACATTCAAAATATGAACGATTGTGTGCATCCATAAACGCATCATACATAGCATGCAACATAGAAGTTACATTATCTGAGAAATGGATCTATAACTTATAACCTGATCATTGATCTGGAAAACATAGGTTACTAATATAGATGCAACATCTGAATCATTAATGATTGTATGAATACAAATAGATGAATCATCCATGCAAGTATGATTGCGTTGATTGTATATTGTTGAACGTCCCTCTCGAGAATCTTTCACTCATATGGAGACGTCACCATTGCCGGTGAAGGCTGCAAAACTTAGGCCTATGCTCAGCGCTTTCAGCCTTTGACCAAGTAGGGATCTTTATAGTGTCACACCTGCTGTGACATGGGGCCTCAGTTTTTATGTCTCATCTGAAGGACTGCCCCATTCAGTCACCTCTTGCAACAAGCATGGGGTACTGAGGACCTATTCCAATCCAGATCCACATGCAACTATGAAACACATACAATTTATTACATCTAGGATTGGAAATGCTGCTAAAAGTATAACCTAAGTGCTTAACCAGAAAATATACGTCAGATGGGGCATCTGGATCAATAACGGGTGTGCATGTGCATCCTTATATACAATATACGCTTGACACATGCAAGTGACTTTGCTATTAAGGACTCAGGACCTCATGCAAAAACTATAACCTGGTCATCTGGTAAATTTTACATGTACCATATATACTCACCTATAAGTCGGTTCACCTATAAGTCGGTTGTATAGTTTATAGGTTATTTTGGAGGGAATTGCCATTGACCCATTTATAAGTCAGTCTAACTTTTTTCAAAAATCAGTTGATAATTTCAAATCAATGCTCTAATGTTTAATATTTTGCGCCGATATTTGATATTTTTTTCGACAAATCAATTTCATATCAATACTCTTGTGTATAAATTTATCGGTGTTCCAATAATATTTTGGGATATGACATCGATATTTCATTTTTTATTCTCAACAAATTAAACAGTTAGTTTGTTTATTTCGTCCATGGTTTTGTTGTTTAAAAATTACTAGGCTATACATTAGGCCAATTCAACTTAATTAGTAGATTATCATCCAGGGTGACAAAAAAATATTGGGCGGGTGAGAGGATTTTATTTTTTAATTTTTATTTCCCGAGAAAAAAATTAATGACAAAAGGCATCACACAAAGTGTTAATCATGTTAACATTCAAAGAATCCTTGGTAGAAGATATAAAACCAACATTCTGACTTTAATCATTCACTCATGTCATTGGGAAGCAAGTTTGTTTGAAATTGAAATTTTTGAGAAAATTAAAAAAAATTGGGGCGGGCCCTTTTTTGAGGGACGGGCGGGGATGACAATCTATCAATTAATTTGAATTGGTCTTGCACCGTCCAGAAAAATACTAATCTTCTTAGGACCCTCCTATAAGTTGGACATAGAGTTTTGGACCCAAATTTAACTCCAAAACATCCGACTTATAGGCGAGTACAGTAGGTCTGATAATTGCAGCATCAGAATCATGAGCAGTTGTTTTCATCCATTGATGCATCCTATATGAAAGTTAAAATTATGTAAGGTTCATAGTTTCTAGGATATGAACCATTCAAAAATCTTTAAAGTGCTCAAAAATCTATAACCTGGTCACTCACTCAGAAAATTAAATATGTGTCAGATATGCAGCATCCAAATCCTAACAGGTAATGAACATCAACATATACATCGCCCTTGCATATGAAAAGGCTTGAAATAGACCATTCAAAAAACTTCCATCTGGCTGTCTATGCCAATAATGATGGGGGGAATAACATTAACTCTTTAAACATTTGTGCTAGGCAGCTAAATATTAATTCATAGTGTAAAAGATAACCTCCAGGCAAAATTGTCTATGGACAAGTGAACAGATTCACAGTACGACACTCCTCGTCATAGATATAGAAATGGTGATCTATTACCTGGAGTAAAATTATGTCAATTCAGTAACAGATTAAGACTGCATTTTATGTTTGTACTTGAGATTAAAACATTAATTGTGAGTGTTTGATGACTAATTAAGGAACCTACAAACATTTCCCTACCATTACAGTGCAAGGCCACCACCTCCAACTTGTATCTCGTGTCTGGGGTGTTCTCGGGTAATTTCGGAGAGATGTTGACAAGGTTGCCTTTTGTGTTGTATAGCTTCAGAATGTCATCGGAATTGGCTTCAGCAGCTGCACGAAATGTTTCTATTGAAATAAACCAAGAAATCTTATGTACAGGACTTGTTTCTGTTGCATCCATGCGGACATCAAATCTGACTAAAGTATAGACCTATAATGTTTATAATATATAGGTCTGAATTTTAGTCAGATTGTAGAGACATAGTAGCTTGTTGCAAGAGTTCAACCAAAGCAAACAACTATAGAACAACTTGGAAATTGCGTATTCTTGGATTATACATCCCTCTTGGAACTTTGTTCTTCCAAATCTTCAGCCACATCAAAAGTAATTTTCACTTCCAGCTCTTATGAATTTATTGAAAGCACTGAACTTTTGAACTCACAAAACACCATTCATATTTTGTAAGAGTAACCTTACATCCAATGAATATCATTTTTATATTTACACTGTTTTACAATGATTATAGAATGTGCGAGTGTAGGCAGAGATCAATTTAATGTCTACAAAATGAGTCCATGCAATTCCAAATTGTAACTTTTTTGAGACAATAAAAATGTGTTAAATCCAATCAATGCATCCCTGTGGCAAGGCCTTTCTAATGATGCTAATATCTTGACCTTCAACCCCTTTATGACAACTTTAACAATGATTATAATTTTTAATTGATATGTGAGGGGGCTTTGAAGTCTAGGAGATGTGTGTGACAAGGCCTTTTGAACACTAGGGTAACCACATATATGACAACCTTGTCAAGTTGTGGACTTCACATCGACCAACTTAATATTTATAAAAAATAACACTGCTGATAACATTTGTACTGTACAAGTCAGCTTGGATACTTGACAATTGTATGATAATCAGACCTTGAACTTTGACCCACTTTTTGAAAACTATAATATCATTTATCACTTTTGAACTATGAGTGAAAGGGCTAAATGAAAATTTAGCTGAGCTGTTCAATCTTTGTAGAAACCCTTATAGACACCCTTACAAATGGTAAATGTAATAAGAATTTTTAACCACAACCTGTGCTGTGATCAAGCTAGGACACTCTTGTTTCACAAACCATGCATTAGATACCCCCCTTAATTTTAACTACTTCAGCAAAAACTATTTACACCCATGTATGTTTCTATCAAATCCTGCAGATCACCTTCACAAGAGTCTTCTTTTGGAGTATTAATTGCTATTTGAACTCTTTGCTGATGATACTTGGGGGCAATTGAATTTCTATGACATGTTGAAAAGTCATTTCTTTGAATACTCTAGATAACTCCTATGGTACATACAAGTGAACTGTGAATTCCCATGTTCTAAAACTGTGTAGCCACTATGTACATATACTCTAACCTTGAACCAAAAGAACCCTTCATATGACAGTCATTGATCATGCACTAAAAGCCAAGAGTGTTTGGACATAAAACCAATATTATGACTTTACAACACACTTGAAATAACAATATGTCCATGTTATTGTCATTTCTTTCTGACTTGACAATCAATAATTTCTTAAGTCAATATTGACCAAATCAACTAAAACGAACTCGTTCAAATACTGCTGGAGAAGTGTGCATTAACATTACAAAGGCATTAAAACATGAATTGCCTGAATAACTTCATAGCTTAGCAAAATGTCTCACTAAATTTATTGTATGCTGTTAGGAATGTTCCTGATATATGTATACATTAATGCACTTAGTAGTTAATTCCACATGACATGTGTACACTGTACTTGGGCTATGTATACATAAAATTTCCCCCATCAATGTTTTTTACCATCATAAACTTAAAAGTGATACATGTGCACTTTGAAATGCTAGCTAAATTTTAAATTTTAGATTGGATGGATCTGCAAACCTTACCTAAGTCACAGTTAACAAGATGAATGGCATAATTATATATATATCTAGATTAGAACACAATCTAAACAGCATAATAAGCTCAACTCAGTCAAGCTTTCTCCTCAAACAATTCAAATTTAAATCTTTAAATTTTCAAATATGTATTGAAACATGATCCACAAATTAGACACATTTTCAATGCAAGGATACAATTGAATTTTCCAAGGTCCTTCCTATGTGGGGGATTATTTTGCTCATCGATTATCAAGATGAGGTATCTCTATGTTAGCCAAGATACAATGGCCGGAACTGTGCCATGAGGACCAGTGCTGATTGTAATGTTTTCACAACCCCACAAGAAGCACTTATCACTGGCATTTGCATTCTTCTGAATTAATTAAGTTAAAAAGACAGCAGATTATAAATATTTACCCTCACATCAAGTGTTTCTCTGATTATGACATGCTGCACCTTAAATAAAATTAATATCCCCCTTCTAAGATGTCCAAGATAAAACTCTTGATCATTTAAAATCTAGTTGGAAACAAAGTTGTTACTGTATCAATAACTCATTAGCTGCAATAATGTAGCCCTATCCATTTTTTTTTATTCTGGCGTTTTCGGGATAGGGCTCCCTCCCTAAAAAAAAAAAAAAAAAAAAAAATCAGAGAGGGCTACATTATTGCAGCTAATAACTCATGTGCAATGTGTTTATGGAAATGCTAAAACAGAATCCAATACAAAAAGTTGAAATGGATCATAGTTTTTCTAAGGGATGTACATCCCAAACTTAGAGTAGGGCCTATATATGCAAGTTGGATGAGAGGGCCAGGGGGTCACAGGTGTCCTCAAAAGTACAAAATAGTTGTAGAAAACTAGCAATTTTAAAAGGTGCAACTATATCTCTGTACCATTCATATCACTACTGATACATTAATATCACTATAAATCTTACTTCTTTTTTTTTAATTCTTTATAATACATGCAACATATATCCACTTCATGTTTATGAAATCACAAAACTAAACTACTTCAGTATATGAGAAAGAACATGTATACATGTATCATTTATGACTTGCTTCACAGCATGGTAACAGGAAAAGTTAAATATATATATATATATATATATATATATATATATATATATATATATATATCCATTTATGCCTTATACATGTACAAATCAAAATCTGTGAATCAAAATAGGAAAATGAGATGGTATAATAACAGAATTATAAAAATATGATATAAGGATTTTACTAGACACATGAATTCAGTTACTAGGGATTTCTGTTTGATATGGTTTAATTACAGTTACTAGGTACTAACAAATATTTAAACATATCAAAACTTCAGATTGTCAATTATGTTTATGACAGAAGCAGAAATTTTAATGCATTTTTTTCTTCTTGCGATCCATGAATATCTTTGTATAATACAGGATTTGTGAAGTCTGACAAGACTGTCAAAAGAGGTTTGTATTTGATATAAAAATTGCTAAAAAAAAAAATTCAATCAGTTTGATATTCTATTGAGAATTTTAAAAAAAAAATGTTAAAAATTTTGAAAAACTATTATGATTTCATTTTTATATTTGTAATCTGACATTATATCCAAGAAGAAGAAAATGTTTGATCAAAACTTTATAATTTCAAGAAAACGATGGTGTGAGTGGAATGATTTTTTAATACATGAGCTTTACACTCTTTAATCATGTTGACCATTTTCCCCATTTGATGATTTGATTTTCAAAGTTACTCTTTTTTCAAACATGCATTGTGTATCATGTCTGTGCTGTTCTAAAATTTTGAAGAAAAAAATTATGAAAATAAATTTATTCAATACAGACCATTGTAAAATAGAGGAAGAAATATAGCACCAATAATTCAATAGTGGTCATATGATCGCAAACTGCTTAAAAAATACCAGAACAGTTGTGATATATCTGACAAATTATTTTGTAGGCAAAGGAACCCCTAAATAGGTGTATTTTTCTTTACTAAACTACAATTTAACCCTAAAAATCATAAAATAAAAGTTATCAAAGCTAGAACCTATTCGAAATTCTTTCAAACCATATACTAATACGTATAAAAAAAAATTCAAGTACAGTGTAGTTTCCATCTGCAATTTGTTAAAGGCATAGGGTCTATCTTTTATCTCAAAAATGACATCACAATATTTTGCAAGAACTCCAAAAAACAAATTTGTAGTATTAATTATGAGTTATCTATAGCTGCAGCGCATTGAAATTGAAGTCATTTTGACGTTTTAGCCCTTTAAAAATATTTTTGTCTGGATGACAATATATTAAACTGGTACTCTGCTGATTGGTGGCTACAGATGCGAACAGGTACCTGCTGAGTTTAGGCAAATGAGAACAGGGAATTATTTTGTAATTACTATCGTATCCAATGTGTTTCTAAACATTCTGAAAAACTTTTTGTGATTTTCTAATTATGATCTTAAATTTTGCCACCTTTTTGGAACGTGTAAAATGTCACCAATATCTTAGACCCTATGTCTTTAAGTACGTATTAAATAAAAACAAAATTTCTTAATCCATGCAATATGTATGCTTTAGTGCTTTAAATTTATAATAATAATAATTCTATAATTGAAAATCAATTACCTGTCAGCTACTAATGTATGTGATCAACTGCTATTTTTATGTCATGACTATCTGCTATAATCGGGTTCAATACTTAAAATCATTTTAAAAATACATTACACACATTCACTTCCACCATTGAGAGAATCATAGAAAAGTCAGAACGCATGCACACAAGAGTTCATCATCTTCAGCTACCCATGCTTCATTTAATCTTTTCATACATCAGACATGTCTTAATGTGAGCAAACTTGCTGGAAAGCCATTGCTAGATATGCAAATCCAAGGATTATGGGCAACAAATCGGAAAGGCAACTAAGAAATTGAAATTGAAACTCTTTGATATTTTACATTAGGCCAAATAAAAAAATGTGTGTGGTTCCGGACACCCGACCTCCCCTAGTTTTTACCCCTGACCCTAAACTTTTTCTTTACTATTTCCAAAATCAATTACCATATTTGCCAAATGTAATGCACACTTTTTTCAAGATTTTCACTTAATATGAGAAGGGGTGCATAATATATACCACTATACATATAGGTTTTTCACCCGTTTTCCTTCAGGTGAAGCTTGACTGTAAGTTCATCTATATAGACAAAATATATAGATTAGATACCACTAATATGCTAAGCTGTAAACACTTACTATGTAGGTCATCTAATATATTAGACAGAAAGTAACTTAGAACTAAAGAGTGCTTACAAAAACGATAGTGCAAATTTCAGGGTTGTTTCTTTTTTTATCATACTGAGCGATCACACACACACCCCCCCCCCCCCCCTTATTTTTGAAAAAGTTGGATAGATTTAAAAACTTGTAAGGGCTTGAAAACAGTACTCTGGTTGAAATATCATATAGAACAATTGTCAAAACTAGGGTGATCCCTACCAATTTTGATAGGGATATATCACAGCATATATAAATGGTACATGCATAGAGGTGAAAGTAAAAGAAAATTGTGTTTCCATCTAAAATCTATCATATAAAAAATAAATACAATAAAATCCCTACCTACCTACCCTATTTTTCAAGGGAGTGTAACCGGAACCACACATATTATCTTATTTGGCCTTATTGGTTTATATGTGCTACAAGCTCAGATTTGTCTGAAAACATCATACAGATCAGGAACAAACATTAAATAACATGTTATTGGTTTATATGTCCTACATGCCAAGGAAAGAATGCATAATTTGTCTTAAAATATACAGAACAAAAACAACCAATGGTAGTTCTAAATAAATGCACAATCAGAGTCATCCATGTTTGCTTATTTTGAGAAGCAGGTATTGCTATTTGAGAAGCAGGTATTGCCATATATACAATTATAATATACACATTCGGTACACATCACAAATTCTAATTGATTCAAATCCCATCAAGGTTTTGTTGTGGCACCAATTAAATGATCCATCTGTTTTATCGATGAGTTTGCCAATGAGCAGAAAAACATATACAAATATATTTTATATATATATATATATATATATATATATATATATATATATATGGGAAAAAATAACTAATTCATTTCCCTTAAACCTTTGGCTCAAGATTTCACTATATTAGCTCTATATGATTTGGGACAATTGCTAGATTGATAAAATGTCACAGTTTGATAAAAATAAACAGAATTGTCTACAGGTAGTTAGGGTAATTTCTCATCCTGGGATCATTGAATGATAAAACTTTACTAATGCTTTCAACTGAGAATTATTTCATTTATCTCTTGACCATTTATCTCAGTAAATCCTGTCTCTGCAGTCTCCAGTTGGTCACTCAGATTAGAGCAGTAACTCATCTAGTACAACTAATGAACCATTTATGAACTGATCATTAATTGATTCACTATCTGATGAAGTCCATGATCAATTATTATGGACATTTTCTACTCATAATTTGTGAACTCTATACACAGAGCAAAGTACTCCTTTTATTGTATCAGATAGGTACATTCACAAAATACATTATTTACATGTAAGTTCTGATTAACATGATTTAAAGTAGGCCTGTATCATATTTCTTTATAGACCAAAATATTTTATAGAATAGAATATGATTAATTTCCAAATTAGGGCCCTCTCGGGCATACAGCATACATGATTGTTAACATTTCAATGTGCAATGACAATATTTAACACATTACATAGTGAGGATTTTGAGCAAAACAGAAATCATATAAAATTTAGGAGCAGTTGGAATGCTTTCCATTATTTCAAATACAGCTCTAGGCCTGATTTTCTGCATAAAAAGAAAACTGAAAGGAAAACATGCCCTCCGAGTGCGCGAGTTTTGACGTAAAAATGGGAAAGTTTCAGTAAAATATCTCGTAATCTACAAACAAATTTTACCATATTATCTAATGCATGTAAATATAGTGGGTGTAAAGAATTACATCTTCCCTTTCCACTTTTGACATGTTTATCATGTTTACGCAATGCATGTGCACGAGAAATAAATTTACGGTAAATTCTAAGTTACCTTTCAGTTCGTCAGCCGTATCATCCGACCTAAATTCGGCCTGCTCTGGCTTTCCATCAACGGTAAAATATACAACCTTCGTGGCCATAATCCAGTTTCAATCAGTGACGAGCATACCGATAAAAGGATGCAGGCAATCATCACACATCTTGTGAGAAGTGTATGTCGTCAGTACGTGCCTGTGTGAAGTGAAAGAGATCCGAAAGGACCCGGATCAATGTTTCCGAATTTCCTCGCAATATATAACGACAGTTTGTGCAAAGAATTATATTGTGAAATGGAAATGAAAATATACTGGAGTAACTAGCTTTAATTTATAGAATGACAGTCAAACAAGTTCACCTACACCGAGAGTTAAAATATTGGTAAGGTCTTTCGGAATCGATGGTCGACAAATCCCCTTCCGCTTGATTGACGTCATATGATAATAAGAATGATGAACACAAAAAGTTTAAATGACCAGAATGTCTAGAGGGTTTGAATTTAATCAATATTTTCCCTCCTTGAACTGCTAGAGTTATTGTCTAAGATTTAGAAGAAGAAAATTCAATTTAGAAAATGTACAAGAAGAGCCTATTAAGATCTACTGATCATCTAGGCCTATATTAAAAATTGTTAAAAATTATGTAGGCCTAGATCTAAACTACACGTGTTTTTGAAATATAATACTGGCATTGTAAAATGTGTATTGCATTTTTCTTGAAATACAGAAGAAGAAAACATGCATGTACATGAAAATTTTGGTATCTTTTCCGCTCATAAGGAAAGAGGGGGGGGGGTGTTACGGCACACCGTTTTCTTTAAAGATATCTCATAAATTTTCTAAGATATCTTATGAAATATCTATGGAATATCTCCTATATAATATATCTTATGAAAGATAGGCCTATGAGATATCTTTTTTTCTTTATAGACGACATATCTCATAAAGTTATCATAACTTTATTAGATATCTTAATTACAACTTAGTTATAACTATAAGATATCTTATATAACTTTTATAAGATGTCTTATAAAAGAAAGTTTATAGGATATCTTATAATTCATAAATGATGTTTATTAAAAAAGATATCTTATGAACTTTATAAAGTATCACATAAATTTACTTTCATAAGATATAAAACATATTAATTAAATATCTTGTTTGTAAATATGCCTATAGGGCCTAAGATATCTCATAAAGTTTATGAGATATCTTATAAAAATTCATTTATGAGATATCTTATGAAATATACTATTTATGATATCTTATAAAGTTTATAAGATATCTTATAAAACATACAATATTGAAGATAACTTATAAAACATACAAGATATCTGAAATTTTAGAAGATATAAAATTCATAAATGATTTTTAAAAAAATATCTTATAAACTTTATAAGGGACCGGTCAATGTTTATTGGGGGGTTGGAACCGGTGCATTCCATATTACCAATTAAAATACACACAAAAAAAGCTATGTCCTATCTTCTAAGAGTACAAAAAAAACAAAATTGCTGTCCTATATCAGATGTGTAATTTTAAAAAGTATGTGTCCTATCTAATAAATTCTATCTAATAAACGACAAATTTACTTCATTATCATTGTTACAGATCGCATATTATAAATAGTCCTTGAATTTGTCTAGAACCTTTACTCTTCTCCTCCTTGAAGATGGTATATAAATTTCCTTTCCACTTTAACTATCACACCTCAGTTTCTCTATCAAATTATTAAAGATGTGTTTAGACTTTAATTAAATTCTGGTTTGTAATCCTTCAAGTTATGGTCAAAATGATATAACATTTTTATTTTCTATAATTGAAATCCATACTCCATGCAAAACTTGCATGTAATTTTTGCAATTTTATTCACAGCTCAATACTTGTGATTTTTAATTACATGTTTTCATATCAAAAATTTTCAAAGGTCCAGTATTTTATTGCAAATTATCTCTAGTAAATTCAGTTTGGGTATGAAATAATTAAGGCACGCATACAATTTAGTATTATTGTTTGTAAGATAGATAACTTCTAGGATTTTAATTAAAGGTATAAATACTTTTTTATATATCTTTTATTCATTGATACATTTGCAGTACAAAAAAATATTGCTGTCCTATCAGTGTTCAAAAAAAGTTGGAGTTATGAGATAACCCCTTTAAGGAATACAAAATAAAGAGGTGGGCAAACACGGACCCCTGAATATACCAGAGGTGGAATCAGGTGCCTAGGAGGAGTAAGCATCCTCTGTCGACCGATCACATCCGCCGTTAACATTATATATTGATCAGGTAAACGGAGTAATTCACAGTCAAAGCCAGTGTGCCAAGAACGGCCAAACAAATTGTATGAAATACGTCAGACAGCATTTGATCCAATGATAGGTTGTTTTGGCAAACTAGATTGTTTTAATGACCATATAATTTGCAAGATGCTGACTTTAAATGAGACTGTTGAAACCTCTTTAACATCAACTTGTTTGTCAGTAGCCTGTCTCGATTTAAAAACTGATTATACGCAGATCAAGCTCTTGCGTATTGAAGAACTTTAGATATAAACACCATATGCAGGTGATAATGGAATATTGCTACATAAATATGGGAAGTTAAAAACCAATTATGTAACGAAGGAAAATTGCATGGACAAAATGGTGTAGAGTTAACGATGGTGACATAATTCTCGGAAGTTAGACTTATTTTTTCATATTCTGGCTTTCGATTGAGAAAACTTTTACTGCATTATCACGATCAATTACCGAATTTTTGTGACTTTGAAGCGAGCAACCCAGAATTTAATGATGGATTGGTGGGACTCTTCTATCCTGTCATACTATATATACCAGTTTAAATATTATACGTAATTCCAATTGCAAGCATCTGGTTTTGCCGGTTGTTGTTTTTTGTAACCGTATTATTTTATGGCTACTCATTAGAAAGTGTTTAGCTCTCATATTTCTAATTATATTTCGTTTTCCTTGTGCCCAGCGATGCAATAATGAGAATTTTCGAATTCATTAATTTTTTGCTACACATTAAAAATGAATTATACGACCTTAGTTTGGTAACTTCGTTGCTGGCAATAATAAAAACGAGTAGTGTTTGAGCACAGGCATCTGAATTTTAATCAGTAAATATATATAGATAGGGGGAAAACTCTATTTCTTGTGTGTTTTTATACAGAGTGGGTTTACCCCCTATCTATATCTATTTATTGATACCTGTAGTTTGAGTGAATAATATTAGAGTTATTCCTCGTTGAACAAAAATACAAAATAGTACTTATAATTTCACCGTTTTATTCATTATAGTTGCAAACCATAACATCAATAGTTTAAACTGTAGTATAGAGAATGACACATAATTATTAAAAATGAATCTTGTGTAAGTAGATCTATTGATTGCAGGCCATAGCCAGGCGTACGTTTGTACGTCCACATCATTTGGGCATAACAAGAGAGAGAGAGAGAGAGAGAGAGAGAGAGAGAGAGAGCTGGGGGATTAGAAATATCAAAAGGTAGTGAAGGGCAATATTTATGACAATTATATTTGTCCTCTCCGGAATTGTTATTAACGGATTCAGTTTGAGATTATACAAGTGTTTGTCCGCATTTTGTACAAAAACAGAACAAATTTTATAAAGTGTACGAAAAATGCGTTCAGAAGGGTCGAATATACACATCAAAATCGTCTAAAATTTTACCAGCTTTCGGGGGCTTTGCCCCATGGGCCCCACCAGGGCTTTGCCCTGGACCCATTGTGGGTCTTTAAAAGGCGGCCCCCAAATCCCCTGCCTACTCGGGCGTCCACATCAAAAGTACCTTGGCTACGCCCCTGGATTGATTACAAGTACATGTATAATATTTAATCAATTTTTCACTCATGGATACGTCTTGAGTAAATAGACAATAAATCAATATCGGGATGAAGCGTGACGTCATTTGGCCTACATGGGGCTCTGGATCTGCTGGTTAAGCAACACGATAACTAATCCATCGAGCTACGTAGATATACAAACAAATCTATCGAGCTACGTAGATATACAAACACGATAACTAATCCATCGAACTACGTAGATATACAAACACGATAACTAATCCATCGAACTACGTAGATATACAAACACGATAACTAATTCATCGAGCTACGTAGATATACAAACACGATAACTAATCCATCGAGCTACGTAGATATACAAACACGATAACTAATCCATCGAACTACGTAGATATACAAACACGATAACTAATCCATCGAGCTACGTAGATATACAAACAAATCTCTCGATACAAGTAATTTCTCAAAACATTTGAATTGTCATCTTGTGACGGTAGTGTCGTAAGATGTATGATTCTTGATGTAATGAGTACCTTAACGACAAACTAACAACTCAACTTCATGACAAACGAGGTGACTTAAACTTCACCATCGTCAACTTTCCATATTTATATAGCAATATTCATGTATCATCTTTGCATTTCGCAAATTCTGTAGTCGTTAAATGATCCTGATCAATTGATTCGATACGCAAGAGTTTGATCTGCATATGGTAAGTTTTTATTGATTGATTGATGTTTTCCGCCACACTCTACAATTTTTCAGTTATCTGGTGGCGCCCAGTTTTTATTGGTGGAAGAGAGAACCCAGATACAATGTACCTGGGAAGAGACCACCGACCTTCCGAAAGTAAACTGGGAAACTTTCTCACTTACCGACGCGAGCGGGATTCGAACCCGCGCCGACAGAGGTGAGAGGCCGTGTGATATTGAGCGCGATGCTCTAACCACTCTTCCACGGAGGTCAGTTTTTAAATCGAAGCAGGCTACTTACAAACAAGTTGATGGTACAGGGGTTCCAACATTCTCGTTTAACGTCAGCAGTTAGCAAATTTTATGGTCGTTATAACGATCTAGTTTGCAAATACAACCTGTGATTGGGTCAAATGCTCCGTTTACCTGATCAAGATATATGGCTCACGCAAAGTGTGACCGGTCAACAGGGACTGCTTTCTCCTCCTAGGCACCTGATCCCACCTTTGGTATATCAAGGATTCGGGTTTGCCCACCTCTAAATTCATGGGATTGATGAGATTCACCACTGTTCGTTATCTTCACTTTTTCATTAGGCAGTTGTGTGTAGAATGTAAAACTTATACGGTACCAATTTTGATGCACCAGATGCGCATTTCGACAAATAATGTCTCTTCAGTGATGCTCAACCGAAATGTTTGAAATCCGAAATAACAATGAAGTTTTAGAGCTATTATAGGGAAAAACAGTGTGCCAAAAAGGTGGAGTCAAATTCGTTTAAGGATAAGAGCTATGCGTGAGGGAGATAATCCTTAATTTTGAAATATGATCTTCTAAATCCAGATTGAAATTAATATACAATACAAATATTGTCATCAATGAAAACACTCTCTAGCTGAATCTATCTTTTTTTCCTGATATTTTAGAAACATGCTTAAAATCCTTACTGTCTCATTGTTTACTGGCTTTAGTATATATATCACCTTTCTTGATAAACTGTTTTATTCTGGCAATTTAAGTTCGTTAGAAACAGTTTCGTGAGATATGGACATATTCTTAAAAATGTAACGGGGAACTGCATTTTGGTATCCTAACTACCCTAGTGCTTATGGTGGGATTAAAACTAAAGATTTTTCTGTAAACAAACGTGTCTCTTAAAATGAACAGGCCTTTATATCTTTTCCTGCTTTCATTACAACTTTGAATGATAAATGAAGTTGCATTGTTTAAATCTTTAGGAGAGGTAATTTTTCCACAGCTTTGCTTCATTATTGTGAGAAAGAAATTAAGATGATCTGCAATATTGTTTCATTTTCAAAGCAATTAACTTCAAAACAATGTTACCACTAGTTTTGAAACGTAATAACAGTTTTTAGGGTTACCTTTTCCCTCGTTTATTTTGTCGGTGGATTTCCTTTCTCACATATGCTAGAAGTGCTGTAAATAAACTGTCGATTCTAAAAAATTCTAAAGAACTTTGATATCACGAAATTTTTCTCAAATCAATATCAACACGTATGACTTTCAACATTTTAATTTACACGAGCATTCCTTACCATGACGTCATATACAGTTGCTTCTTTAACAAAAAATGAAAATGGGAAATATTCATATCTCGTGATTAGGCATTCCAAAAATTTAACACCATTCAGATTCTAAGCACAAATACTCTAAAGTTGATGTTAAAAAGATGCTGGAGTTCCTAACAAAATATTCGTAGTCTTTTGTGATTAGGTCTTCCAAAAGTCTGCTGGAATTCCCATGGACACGAATTGTGATCCTTTGCTAGCTGACCCGCTTTTATATTATTATGAGGCAAAATTTATTCAAAAGCTTTCATTCAACTCGATATTTAGATACATCGATATTTTATCTATCAACAATAGACACAACAGGGTCTTCATCATATGTTTAGTACTTACATATTTTATTGAACATAGATGTTAACGACAAACGAACAACTCAACTTTATAACAAACTTTATATACTTCAGCTTCTCCATCGTCAACTTCCCATATTCATGTAGCAATATTTCATCATCACCTGCATAAGGTGTTGATGTCTCTCAACTGATTCAATACGCAAGAGCTTGTTTTGCGTTTTTAAATCGAGGCAGGCTCCTGAAAAACAAGTTGATGTTACAGAAATTTCAACAGTTTCGTTTAAAGTCAGCATTTCGCAAATTCTACAGTCATTATAACGATCTAGTTTCTTAATACAACCTGTCATTTGGTCCAACGCTGTCTGACGTATTTCATACCAATTGTTAGGCATTCTTTACACGTTGATTTTGACTACAGATTACTTGATCAAGATATAAGACTCACGTCAAATGTGACCGGTCGACAGGGGATGCTTACGCCTCCTAGAAACCCGATCCCATCTCTGGTTTGTTCAGGGTCCATGTTAGCTCAACTTTCAATTTTCTATTCCTTGTAGGAATTGTGGGGTTGATCGCTATTCCTTGTCTTCACCTTTTCATGGGCAACATTTTTGTTAATACCAAACCAATACCCAACGGAATAGCAGATGAAATATTCCAAATTTAAATATTCACAATTGCAATATGTCTTGATGGCTCCAGCCATGAGTAACAACCCACCATGACATGGTGCATGTTACCGATATTGTGACGTGTTCACTTAGTGAGTAGCATAAATTAGAAATATGTTGTAGAATTGTGAAAAAATATGAAATTTAATTAATGAAATCTTTAGCTGCTTGATCAAATCCCTGTTTGTGTCTTATTCTAAGCTTACATTTTATATTTTTACTAGCTATCTAGCACATACAAAAAGTTATAAAATGACAAACGACACGAACAACCAGATTGTTCAATTTTCGGGACGACCTGTCCCTTCATCAATACAAAGAAAAGGGTCTTGCGTTACGTTGCTATAACACATAAGCACGACTGAAGATATTTTGTATATATATATATATATAAAACTATATGTATATATGGAAAAAACTCCAAACACTTTCTAGAAATATTGTGACCGTGTTACATTTTGGAAATACAGCAAAACTTTCATAACTGCCAAATCTAAGGAAAACCCTTGTCTTCTTGGGAAAAAACAATATTTAATCAAATTTCTCTGGCTCTCTGGCAAGCATTATATCTTAATCTTGGTATTACCCAAAATCTTTGGACCCTAAAACATGACTTCAGACTTATGAAATGAAAATAATACGTATTCTGACATTGTTCGTTGATGCAACGAAAATAAATACGATTTATTTTAAATAATATTACGACATTCAATTAATTGAATTCGATCGACTTCTTGAAAGTTTGTGTTCATCTGAAATTTCCTCCGTTTCCATACTGATAATACTGTTTCTATGGACAAATCTCATTTCCTCGTATGCTTCATCTAACAAATCATCATCCTTTCCTGAAGAACTTTCGTATTCCGAATCCGAGGTTTTGCGCGTTCTTTTTTCTTTATCTGAACTTTTACGCCTTCGTTTTTCTTCTCGATCCGCCCCTAAAGGACTTTCAGATTCCCTTTCATTATTTCTGTATTTTGTATCATGTCTTATCACCCGTTTCAATCCTGAAGGTGACTCACCATTGTCATTATTTTCATTTTCAGAATTTGAAATATCTGCTTCGTCGTCCTCTTGCAGTGTCGGAAGTGAAGTAGCTGGGGAATGGATTTCAATCACTGCTGAGTCAACCTCATCATTCAAATCCTTACTGTTTATATTTTTACTAGTTTTGACTCCATCCGTTTGAACAGCCCATCGCACACTTTTGGGAGATGTGATGTCACTTTCACTGATGTTGCTAGAACTACTACTTTTGCGTCTCTCCTTCTTATCAAGATTTTCATTTTCAGAATTTTGACGTTCCACTGTCGCACTCGCTACTTGGTTTCTTTTGATTTTGAGATCAGGGAATGGAAACTTTGTCTTTTTTTCTTCAGATGGATTCGATGTCTTTTCAGAGACATTACCATTGTTTAAATCAGTATTGTGTTTCTGCAACAACATAGAAACATCTCTCTTGGTAAGAGATTCAGCCACGCTATGAGACCTTTGATCCCTGGGTTGGGGGGCATGTCCATTTGAGGTTGATGGTGGAATAAAAACTGTTTTACGCCTTAGCTTGTTGTTTTGTGCAAGTTTTACAATATTAAGCAAGGACGGTTTTTCTGAATGTCCCATTTTATCTCTTAACAGTTCCGTTATCCTTGTCCATCTTGCTTGCCTATACTTCCGTTTCCGTTGCTTTAATTTAGAACGAGACTGAGCGTGCGTATAGAACAAGGTAAAGTTCTGTACGATGGCAGGAACTGACAGAGCGATGACCAAGACTCCGCTGATAGCACAGAGGGATCCGACCGCATACCCTAGCCCCGTGCTTGGAGTCATGTCGCCATATCCAACTGTTGTCATGGTAATGAGAGCCCACCAAAATGCGAGCGGGATGTGTTGAAAATCAGAGTCTTCGTCAGAGAAAATTTCCATGTAATACACTAAACAAGCAAAGATGACTACTCCAAGGATGACGACAAGCAGGAGCAGAAACAATTCGTTAGTGCTGGCCTTCATTGTGTACATCAGGACCTTTAGTGCCATGAAATGCTTCATCAAAATGAAGATACGGAAAATCCGCATAACACGTAATGCCAACAACAGACGAACTATATCGAAAACGTCGATTGGATCGGGATGTATAAAAACGATAGTCACAGCAACATAGTAAGGAATCAAACAAGCGAACTCAATCAGGGTGAATGGCGTGATAAGGAACCGTCTTTTGTATGGAGCGGCAATAAACTTTAACATCAACTCGCATAGGAAATATATATTGCATATATTGTCGACGATAAGTAAAATGGACAATGGGGTTGTTGCTGTTTTGAATATGTTCATTGCGTCTTTGAGTTCTTCGCTGGTAAAATTCCGTTTATCTGATTTGGAATGTGCGTAGATTGAGCCGAAGTACGGAAGAGTCTCCACCATGACGACAGTGATGGAAAGAATGACGATCAGGAGAGAAATTACAGCATACACCTGGAAAACAGACAAGGCTATCAACAATGCACCATCGCTGAGAATTTAACACATATACGTCAAATCTAAGTTCGAAGATGGGTTACAAAATGCATATATAAAATCCAATTCTTCTATAATTTTTGTGAAAATAGACTTAGAAAAACTAGTCTTCTGTATGACACAGTGTAATTTAATCTGATGTGTCACTAGTACTGCAGTATTTCATGATCATGAATTTGTGAAGTGCGATGGCACAGAAACTTAATTGTGAGTAATAATACATTGAACACCGACACTCATGCAAGTTTTAACAATTTTGTCGACATATTTGCTATAAAATCATTGTAATTATAATGAGAGATATATGCAGTGGCTAATCCAACACTTTTTCAAAGAAAGGGTTTGTGTATTTTAAAACTTTAAATGTGTATTTTAGCCCTAGTTGCGTGTAATTTACAAATAACCGGTCGAGGTAGCTCAGTGGTAGAGCGTTCGCCTTGAGACCGGGAGGTCGTGAGTTCGATCCCCTTTCATGCCATGACCGCATCAAACCTAAAACGTAAACATAGGCAGTGATTGTTAGAGTCACGGGTCTTTCGGATATGAATTTAAGATCGCAGACCCCGTGTTGCGACAGGCATTGGTACATTAGAGAACCATCACTGCTACGTACGGCCCTTAGCTCTAAGCTTATACTTGTAGGTATAAATGTGTGGTACTTCAGCTATAACTGGTGACGTCGCGATATGAGGGGAAAATCCTTCACAGGGCGCAAGACAAAGTTCTTACAAATAGAATTAGACCTGCAAGACAAATTAAGGATTTCCTATCTAAAGCCGTTATCCACTAAGCTAACGACAAAGGCAATTTTTCTATATAGGCCTATGACATTCTTGCATTTGAAAAATATGTGGCGATTTTTTAAAATTTCATTTTCCACACTGACGTCCTGAAACTTTCAGCGCTATTTGACAGCCAAGTATGCTTGCATTATTTTTTACCTTGATTTCAGTGATCTGTCTAAAATTCAAAAGGAATTTGTAAATGCTATAATCTTTATTGATTGCAGCTAGGAGCATTTTATTGTTTTTACATTAATACTTCTTATCAAAGAAATCTACAGCCTTGGCAGTAATACAATACCGATATCCAGCAGTATACATGTATTATTTACAAGCTTATTTCATAATCAATCACAAATTAAAGAACTGTCACAAGGACACATATTGCCATTGAACAAATGAGATATTTAAACTTGATTATTTAATACATATACTAGTATTTAAAATGATGTTTCGAAATTTGTTTTTCCAATATTCATCTCTGCCCGGTCTTGAACTCAAGAGGGGAAACATGTTTTCTGTTAGACCCAAAAACTTAATTAACAGGTGTCAGAGGCCATTTGGTCACATGACAACGGAAACCGTCCTCAGGTCCAGTAAACTACCTGTTCCGTCATATAAGAGAATATTTTAAACGTATAAATATAAAAATTTGAACTTTCCTGCTATGCCGATTTAGTCAGTACAGAATATTTACATGCGTGATACAAGTGGCATTGCGATAGACATATGGTGTCCGGGGATCTCAGACTCATACAAACCGGATCTGTAATATCTCTCTCAGAATTTCCCCTTCAAAATCTCTTATTAATATATTTAAACCTATTTGAACTCACGAAGTCTTATGTTTTCATTGAAAATGAACTGTAGATTTGATATTTAAAACAAAGTAATTTATCAGTTAACATAATCTTTATTTCTGTTTATTTCATTTTCGGTATATTACAGCGACGTATGTTTTCCTTGTTTATATGTTCACTCTCGTATCGAGAGGTCACCAACTGTAGGTGAAGTGCAACAAATTTAGACCTATGTATGGTGCTCAGGGATGTAGCAGTGAGAGATCCCCGTCGTTCAAATGCCACCCGCGACACGGAATCTCGGTTTTTAAGGTATCATCCGAGCGTTTGGCGAAGGAGCAGTCCCTATTATCAGGTCTGAGCTTTGATGTGACCAAGGCACGAGAAAAGTTCGAACCCTCGACCCCCGGTCACGAGGCGAACGCTCTTACCACTGAGTTCAGTCGCGGCCACGCGACATCAGCCAATTACGGTGCTCATTCCGTCCACAAGTCGGTGCTCCCCATAGCGAACATTTTCTATGACAGTGTTGTTTTTATAATCACCCTTCACCATGACTTTGGACCTGTTTTCCGGAGACAGAAAAGTTTACTACCATTTTGGAGACGAGAAGAGAACCACTTATGACCCAATCAAGAACACACGCCTACGGCACACAACGTGTGTAGATGCTAGTTCCATAACCGACAAAAATCAGTGTTTATACAGCCATATCGCCAAATTACAGCCATATCACCAAATACGGGATAGGAATCCTTCGCTAGCGGTTCACGGATATTGACTAACACCAGAGACTATTGAAAGTAAAGGGGAGCTCCCTAATGGGTTTATGGTTCGATTTTAGTCGTCTGAGAAAAATTGATGTTCCGCAATTCTATGAATAGACGGAAACACTTCTTCAGTTTCAACAATGTCTGAAAGACGATCGGAGATGGTTTTAGCAGAAGATTGGAATACTACATAATATATGTAATTCTAATCATATAAAAAAGTTTGCAAAGAAGTTTAATAAAATTGTTCCGATTGTTGTACGTTTCAAAAATTCATAAAAATTCATAGACATGAAAGGCGAAGATAACGAACAGTGATCAATCTCATAACTCCTATAAGCAATACAAAACAGAGAGTTGGGAAAACAAGGACCCTTGGATATACCAGAGGTGGGATCAGGTGCCTAGGAGGAGTAATCATGTATATTTTCAAAATGAGGTCATAAAAAGTGGAAAATAAAAAGGGAGAAGGGCGTATCACACAGCTGATGAAGGGGTCCATGTGCGGTAGTCCTTATCCGTACATTCCTCGAGGAACTCCCCTTATTTTAATGGTCCCTGGTGTGCTAGTATTGACTCAATAACCATAAATCACTCGGGGATGTAATCCGTAATAGATGATCGGGCTATAAACGCTGAACCGATGAAGTACAGAAATAAAAATGCCGCTCTTTGTGTGCCTTAGGCGCTTGTCCATCTCTTGCGTGCTCTTGACTGGACCGTGATATATTATGTATAATTTAATTCCTGTCTCACAGAAAGGCAATGCACCTGTTCTGAATAGCAAAGTGGTAAAGGGTGACAGCTTCATGTACCTGAACGATCTCAGTGAAAGAACTTTTGTCATCGGAGCACCGTCCTCTTGAGAAGAAACGAAAGGATCGCCATAGTAGCGACAATCACATGACCAGAAGAACGGTTTGGAACGACCGGAAGTCATACGTAGGGCATGCGAAAGTAACATGTATTGAAATAGCTCCCGCTTAATATCCATTATAGATATGAGATGTTTTGTTAATATGGGAGCGTTTATTTTCACAAACCGGAAAGTCTAATTGCAAGTGGGATATCGTAAACAAAACAAAACAATAGTTTATTAGAGGCATTTTCATTTTCTCGATAACGCATTATATGGTACCCCGTCACTCGACATCCTCAAGGCGAAATTCCAGGTTGTTTCTGTTACATACACGTAACGCTCTCGCAACAGTATCGTATTTCTTTTGAATCGGGGAATCCAAGTTGTGAAGTAGAACTTCTTCAAAACAGAGTTTTAATGGAAGTTATTTTCACTGAGTATTATCATTTATTGACCTGTTCATTTCATTTCTTAGGGTTTTCCATTTGAAAAATACGTTTACCTACTAAACAAAGATATGGAAAAAGATGTGTGTATACTTTTTTACACATCACTAACCTGATTAATTAATGGTTAACCTTGCACAAAACAATACAGATTGTTAAAGATATCTTAATTAGTAGGTCACTGGCTTTGAAACAACCTGTAAATTCCCAGTTTGATACCTCTGTTGTTATATCAGTATTTTAAATTGGTAAGATGAAGCAGTGCATAATAGATATAATTTGTACATATCATGTCGTTAATTTGATTTGCTATTGTTAAATCGACATAGCATGCTGCCCTACATGTTTAGGAAAAACACGATAGTTTTGTACTGTTATCCAACGTATTTCTTTATCGTGCGAATTCTATACATTCAATGTAAACTCTTTTGTAACATGAATTAAAAAATCAGTTTTCTTTTATACTATACTTTTTTATTTATGTCTGATATTAAGACTATATAAAAGGCTTTGTTATTTTAATTTTAGATAAACAGTTCGTGTGTGATTTTTCTATATCATTTTGAATTCATTTTATCATTACACAGAAGATATGGGTTGCAAGCAATCACAATAAAGGTATAACAATACACACCGAGTAAAATGAAAGTGGATTTCTTTTACCATCTAAAACATCTTTAAAGAATCAATCCTTTTAGCTGTTTGTCGTTTAAAATAATCAAACATCCAATGTAAATGAATTATGATATACTTACTGTTGCCCCTTTCGATGAGTATGGATCTTGCAGAAATCTCCAAAGTTTCGGTCGAATTCTTTCGAATCGAGAAGCGTCTGCTTTGATTCTTTTCGTTGCGAGACGGTTGTGTTTCTCGTCTTGGTCGAACATTTCTAACATCCCGTGTGTTTCTTCATACTTGATGTAGTGCACCCAACAACACTGTTCTATATCTTTATCATCTATCATCCAGTACTTCAGTTCTTCTTTGAGTATCATGCCACACATATTGAGGGGCAAGTGAAGTTTCCCCGAGCGGTAAAAATTAAGAATAAATGGGAAGAATTCGGGTTGACGGTCAAAGTAGAACTCTTTTTTCCCCATTTTTTCCGCAATGTCTGCTACTTCTGAGAGCCGGGTTGTCTTCCTGGTGTACTTCCTTAACGTTTGAAGTCTTGTTTCATGTCGTATACCGCCAACGTTTAACGTAATGATATCGTCCGGATTATCGTGCACTTCATCTTCACCATCAGACTCATCTTGGGTATCGTCATCCTCGTCATCTGACACTTCCTTTGATTGCTGGTTTTCCGAGGTTTTCAACATATTGCGAGCAAATCCAATGCAAAGAAAGCAGTCTTATGAAGAGCAGATTTAAATGAATATTCCAATCAGAGTTAATGCTAATAAGATCAAACTTTCTGTTGTTGGTATAATCGTCAAATTACTCACAGATTCAGAACAGGTAATTAAAAACCTTCCGATTTGGACGACAGGCGTTTATATACGGTTTTGCATTAAATACAATTATCAACTATCTTTATCAAAACAGGATCTGTGTCAGCCATTGTATATTTTAGACAATCCGTGGCACTATATAAAAGAGATGTTTGCCCCCTATTAAGATCGTTGCCAAACTTTGCAATTGACTGCGTGTCCCATACATGAATACACAAATGTATCGGACACCGCTTTTCGGAGTATTTCATAAATAAATCTCCCTTGATTGATACATTCGCAGATTTGTTCTTTTTTATAACTTTAAAAGAACTCCTGTACCAAGGATCGCAAAGTTTATCACAGCGTATTTTAAAATCCCGGTAGGTCTCTTGTTTCTGTAATTGTCGTATATTCGATAAAAGAAGCTTTGATATTTAATATTCTGTCGGTTGATAAACCCATTGACGACACTTTAAGAATGCAAACGAAGAATAAAACCAATATAAGGAGGATAAAGAAACTTTGAAAAAAATTATATCGTTGAATATTAATAAGCTAACGACGGCCTTTAATAATGCCCATAAATTTTGGGAATCTTTCCAAACAGGAAGAGGTAGAATGGCAACAAATTAAGGAGACATTGCCTTTTACGGAAAAAAAAAATTGGCAAACAAGAGAGATTGTGCAGACCAGTCGTCATGATTAAGTGGTAGAGCGTTTAGTTTGAGACCGGGAAGACATGAGTTCGAGAGAGATTGTGCAGACCAGTCGTCGTAATTAAGTGGTAGAGCGTTTAGTTTGAGACCGGGAGGACATGAGTTCGAGCCCCGTTCGTATCTTACTTAACGTTTAGAAGTGAGAGTAGCAGGTCTTTAAAATCCGGGGTACCGTGTCACGACAGGCGTTGGCTTGACAGAGAATCCTAACTGCTACGGCCCAGAAGGCCATCTGAATTTGTAGCACTTCGCCTACAGTCGGTGACGTCTCGATTTGAGGGTAAAAGTCTCCAAAGGACGTAAAATGAAAAAATAAAACAATGTTCCGAATGCCTAGTACAAACTAGACTTTTTATGCCCCCTTCAAGAAGAGGGGCGTATAGCCCAACTCCTGACGGTCGATCTGTCGGTAGACCACATGTCCCCTCAATACCGTATATTGAGAACCATTCATTTGATCGTAATGATATTTCATATGTGGGTTGGTTATGAGTAGGAGATGACCCCTATTGATTTTCAGGTCAAAAGGCTAAAGGTCAAGGATCAATCCACCCTGGACATAGGAAGATACTGTCCGTTCAATATCTTGAGAACCCTTAGCTTAACATCAAACTTGGTACATTGGTACATCCTAAGGAGTAGGCGACTCCTACTGATTTTGAGGTCATATGGTCAAGGGTCAAACTGGACGCAGGAAGATACTGTCTGCTCAATATCTTGAGAACCATTTGCTTGACAGACATCAAACTTGGTACACTGGTACATCCTAAGGCGTAGATGATCCCTATTGATTTTTAGGTTACATGGTCAAAAGCCAAGGGTCAATCTATTTTGGACACAGGAAGATATTGTCTGCTCAATATCTTGAATTGTTTTGGCACTACTATCAATTCAATGATGCATGTGCTTAGACGGATCTAGGAATTTGTGAAAGGGGGGGGGGGGGGGGGGGGGGCTAACACTTGTTCTTTTAGGTACTTTTCACAACCTCCACCCTTACTCCAATTTACATCCTTTGCTTGTGTACATAACATCGTAGGGGAAGATTAGGAGAGAGTTTTATACATGTACATGAAAATGCTTATGTTATTTACTCTTTGGGATACTTGTATCTGACGAAAATATCGTAAATATATATATCAGTGTGTCGTCTTATCTATCCTAGAATTAAATGATATGTTAGTGTTGATAACTTTGAATGATGCAATTACATGTACATGTATGTATCCACCTTTCATATCATTTTGATAATGAATCAAAGTCTCGTTAAAATTTAATAACTCTTAAACTTTTTGGTCCGCAAAAAGGGGGGGGGGGGGTCCGGACCCCCTGGGACCCCAACCCCCTCTGGATCCGCCCTTATATGTATAACCCTTTTCAGTTTTGCACCATAGGGGACATAGATACATGTATGTTTTACAAACATTTCTTGTTTCTTCCTGACTTGGAGTTACTTGCTCCTTGAAGATTGGTTACAGTGTATATACTACTAGAAACTTTATTCACAAAGGACGGTTGCATAATAACTCTTCCTTTTTCGCAGTGACCCCCCCCCCCCCCCCCGCCACCCCATGGACGGGAAAAGTTGGGATTTTATGGATACCACGGGAAAGGAGAATTAAGGTGATATAAAGACAACCCCACATGTTTAAGATTTGTATTACCGTATAATGATTTTGCTACGACCATTTTTTTTCACCTGCTAACCGATTACTTCTCAATAAAATGGGGAAAAGCATCATATTTGATAGACCATCATCTTCAGACTTCACAACTACCTTTTTATTGATCGGTAATTCACTTGGCAAGTGAGATATCTTTGGAAGAGAAGATCCTATTGGTACTTTAAAACATTACGGTATGTTAACCTTTAGCGTACCGACAAACTTTAAAGCCTTTCAGAGACTACATGACGCATTTTTTTCTGCAAGATTTATCCTAATTAAGAATAGGTATTGGCCACAGCAATTGAGTGAGTTCAAGTTTTAGAGGATTATGTCATGATATACCTTGGCCTTAATAGGAATATTCGGGGTCAAATTATATGCCAAATAAGTGCAGATTTTTTCCCTTTAATTTTATCTTTTAAATGTATTTTCTGAGGTCATTCTTAATTGCTGAGAATGCAAAATAGCATCTCCGCTAGCCAAGGGTTTTCGGTCCATTTCGCTCCCCATAGTTTATATAATCATATAAAAACGTTGTCTTATATATAGTAAAAACGTAAAACTATATGGTCACGGAAATGTTATAATAACGTTTCCAAAAAACTTTGACTGAAATGTTATAATAGTGGGTTTTTTAAAAACATTTTGTAACGTTTTCAGTTTACTGATTTTTAAATGTTTCATAGAGCATTTTTTAAGTATGTTTTTCTAATGTTTTTATACTGCAATTATAAAATGTTTCTATCATATAATTCTATTAATGTGATAATGATAACTAATCAGAATATAATTCATATTCATGTAATTTATTCAATTCATCGCAAATCATTGTTTGTAACTCAAAGTGGAAGTAATCCATGTCGGAGATCCTTTATAAATCAACATCCCTTGGCGTCTTCAATAATGTCCTTTAAGAAACCGGTAGATCTGGATTTCTATTTCTTTCAATATCTTTTAAGAGGCTGTCAATTGAATTTGCTCTTATTTCATAATTATTAACCCAGTTGTTAAGGAGTCATAATTACTGTACGTCAACATCAGAATCAGCTGACGATGTCTCAAAGTTAACCAAACCTCCCTATTTTCAATGTGGTCAGACTCAGTATGTTGAACACTTATTTTGAACATCAGGAATGGATCATATCCAATTTCGCCCCATAACTGACTTAGACTTCAGCATTGCTAAAATGACGAATTTGGAGAAGTATTTTTTAAGTATGCATATACATATATACTTGATCGATATACGTAAACCTCGAGACCTTCGTGTTCTCGGATTGAACGGAGGTAGCCCTATCTCATCGAACCTGCATGTATAAATGAAAGGGCAGATACAAAGTTCTGTATCGGCAACCTTTTTTTTTAAATATTCCATTTGTTATTATTATTGATTACAATGAATAGTGCATAATAAAACATCACAAACATTATTATTAAAGTTACCAGATATATCAAATGAGCCATCTGAGAATTAAAAGCTATGTCAGAAATGCGCAAGTGTAGAAAGTGTCTTACCTGTACAAATGAAAGGCCAAAGACAAAATTCTGTATCAGCTACTGAAGAACTCTGTCTCTGTTCCCCGCATTTATACCCTCGTACATCCTCCAAAATTCCTTACGTTATTTGTTACATTTGAAAAATATTCTTTTCTATTCAAATTAAAAAAACAACACCAATCTCTTATTAAAAATCCTGTAATTTATTATCACTGTGACACATATCCAATCTCACTTTTAAGTTTTTGCATGATTTTAATTTCTTTCTCTTTTCTCTCTTGTAAATAATGTATACAAATACTTGACCTTTGGTCACCGAATTCTTACGCTCCGATTGGCTACATGTTTCCTCTGATAAAATCGATTTCGCCCTCATGATCTTGTAAACAAGCTATAAACATAAATACTAATAATATCCAAGCATCTTACTGTTATTTTTGTCCCACATTACTTTGCCCATGCCCATTCATTCATTACCCTTCTCCCCTATTATCTGTTTACTGCATTGCAGTTTTCGTTATGATAAATTCCCCTTACCAACGCAAATCCTGTCCTCAGGATTGAATCAAAATTTACTTCTTCTTAAGGTCTTAAATAAAGAGTATCGTAATCATGATCACCTAATTCATAAAGTGGTATGCAAAACAAATCTTTAGGTGAATAATCATGTGGAATATCATTGTTATTTTTATTCCTCAACAGCATACCATTTCTAGTTATGTTATTTTGTTTATCAATCTGGATCTTGCAATTGATACAAGAACGTGTATAGAAATATTTCACACAATTATGATGAGCCCGAGCAGGATAACATGTCACAGTATACATTGTATCCGAAAATGGGCAATATGTACCACCATTCGCACAGTTAGAAGGAAAATGTATGTTCTTGAAAATCGTGTTCTCTTACGCATTTCTTCAATTTTATTTTTGTATAAGAATGAATTGTAGCTTTTGTACTTGAAATTAAAGAAGAAACTTTTGCTGGTGGTACTCTGTATAAATTCAAGATATATATATATATATATAGAGAGAGAGAGAGAGATCGAGAGAGAGAGAGAGAGAGAGAGATCAGAGATCGAGAGAGAGAGATCGAGATATTCACATGATTCTGTTTGTTTTCAGTTGTCGTAGTGATTATATGTCACGTGTACATTACTCAACATTTTGTCATCTATAAATTGTTATTCTTACAGTCTTTAAACAAGACTTTAAAAAACAAAGATTGTGAAATGCAAAAAAAAAAAAATTATAAGTGATATGTCAGCTTCTATAGTATATAGATCTTTGGCTTTAAACATGTTTTGGTTCCTTTTTATTGGACAGATTCCAAGTGTTTACATGTAGATTTGGCTAAATCAATAATTTCTAATTAAAATGCAGAAAGGTCAAATCTGATCTGAATGTTGGAAATCAATTAGATATTTAAATCATTTTTTATTTTTGCACTCAGGTATTTGGTTTTGATAAAAGTCTTTCATAATGGTATAATTGGTGTTTGAATTATAAATTCAAAGATGTAAGCATTTTCCTGATGTTCAATTTTTTTCCCTCATACTTGCAAATTATTGTATTTTAAATTCGACGTATCTATTTAGTTGATAAAATTTTCAACAGCATATTTCATTTAGATATGGATAAAGGTTCAAATATTCATGCAACAATATTGATAAAGGGATATACATGCACATTGTATGTTCGATTGTTTATGTTACAATTTAATATCGATATAAATATTACGGTATTCTATGAATGAAATGAAACAAAAACTATTTCAATTTTTGTATACAATGAACTGCAGTTGTAAAGATAAAAAAAAAAAAAAAAATTTAGAATTAAGAAAGTCTGTCTTTTAAAACGAAAATAGATTTAGAATTAAGACTACCTGTCTTTATAAACATTTACCTTCCGAAACGAGCCGAGTGCTGATCATGTGACTGTCTTGAAGCATAACACGTGCTATCCCACACCGATCCCTGAATCTGTGCTTATGCCTCTCTATATCCGTTGGTGTTTTACACATGTAGTAGCATAATGAATTTAGTCCGATAGGTCCTTATTCCTATATAACTGTCCAGGAACTCGATGTCAAAACTTACGGCATTGGTTTCTTTCCTATCACACGTGAAGAAGTGGGGCGCAATACAAACCGTATACAAACAGGACCAACCGAAAATGTCCGATATTTAAACTAGTCATTTCGACCTATTCCTTTCATCTGAACTCGAAATAAAAGACACCACATAGTCCTCCACATCTGCATTGTAATTAGATATTTTATTGAAAATAAACATTAACGGCAAACTATAACAACTCAACTTTACAACAAAAGAGATGATTTTGAACAGCTTTCTTCATCGTAACTTCCCATAGCAATATTACAATATCACCTGTATATGGTTTTTATATTTCTGAACTGATTCGATATGCAAGAGCTTGTTCTGCGCATGATCAGTTTTTAAATCGAGGCAGGCTACAGACAAACAAGTTGATATTACAAGGGTTTCAACAGTTTCGTTTAAAGTCAGCATTCCGCAAATCCTGTGGTCATTATAACGATTTTGTTTGCAAATACAACCTATCATTGGGTCAAATGCTGTCTGACGTGTTTCATACCAATTGTTAGGCCCTTCTTAGCACACTGATTTTGACTAGAGATTACTCCGTTTGCCTGATCAAGATACAGGGCTGTGTGTGACCGGTCGACATGGGATGCTTACCCCACCTAGGCACCTGATCCCACCTCTGGTATATTCAGGGGTCCGTATTTGCCCTCCTCTCTATTTTGAATTCCTTAAAGGAGTTATAATATTGATCACTGTTCCTCATCTTCACCTTTCATGAAATCAAACAGTTTAAGTTGCACAATTTATCATATGTCGCCATAATAGATACATCAACCATGCTAGTTTGGTAACAAAAAAGTTCGTTATTATAGTATGTGTATACATGTACAACACACTCTTCGGCTTGTATTTTATCATATTTTGAGTTCAAGTTTTCACTCTGTATTTCCTATAAATATACTTCTACTCTTTACAGTGCCTAAATGTAGATCATCTTAAACATAATCCACCTACATGTTCTTTTTCTTCTTTCGATAATGGTCCACCTAGACATGTCATTGCTGGTGATATCGATATTTCATTGAAAATATATATGCTGGCTTCAAACGAGAGTGTTGAAACCCTGTAACATCAACTTGTTTGTCAGTAGCCTTTCTCGATTTAAAACCTGATCACACGCAGAACAAACTTGCGTATCGAATCAGTTTATAATATATATATATATATACACGCCATATGCAGGTGATAATGGAATATTGCTACCTAAGTATGGGAAGTTGACGATGGAGAATCTGAAATCATCTTGTTTGTCATAAAGTTGAGTTGTTGATGTATAGTAATATTATATATAATAATATGGCAATATATATTGGTTCCAATTGACAAAGCTTGGAAGAGCACTGTCCTTGTTTATAAGGCCCACAATTACAACAGCATTTAAAACGAATTAGGCTTGATTCCACATTTGGTAATCCTTCTCAATAACTACTTATTCTCTTTCAAAAGTTGACATTCTTCAAAATCATACTTCAGTTTTAAACACATTTAATATCCCAACCATGCAATGAGAAAAATGAATATGAGTTACCGTTCCTATAATGGATCCCAAAACTTCACAAAAACCCTTTCGAAGATACATTGGTGGATTCAGTAAATGTTCTACTAAGCCCCTATCTTTGTTCCCCACCAAACTATTACCTGAGGTGAAGGAAAAACTTCAAATGTTATTGTGCCACAACATATGCCAAAAGTAATGGAAATCAAATATGTATGCTAAAAAAATTCTGAAGAACTTTTACTTAAAGACCCAATTTTAAGTTACCCCCAAATTTTACCTGTATGGTGATCAATGGTAGGCAGACTATCAATCAAACTTTTAACAATAGATCTCAGGTGGATATCTGCAGAGACTGTGGTCTGGAGGGACCCCAGAGAGGTGTACTGATAACAATAACAGTCAATAATTACTGGCATTCTTTAGATCTTGAGGAAGCCCAGTATACCTGAGTTTTGATAGCATTGATCTGTCCACAACTGCCATTTTCTCATACTTCAAAATTTTAAAAAAAAGAACCCTGATGAATGCAATTTTAATATATAATTGTATTTTCCCCTTCTATATACATGTACATGTATCATGAAATCATATAACTTTTTCAAAATCAACAACACCAAAACGTATGGTTTTCCGACACTTTACACAACCTCTCCTCACAATAAATCAAAGACTAGGCTTTTTTTCTCAGGGATATATCGAATCGACATGTGAACGAAATGATTATTGTTAATAGATTAAAAAATATGTCGTCGATACATCTAAATGTCAAGTTGAAGGCCACAGCAAGATATTTTTTCTTCTTATGTGGAAGCGTTTAAATACACTCTTCTTCATAAGAATATAAAAACAGCTCAGCAAACAAAGCAGCACAATTCGTGCCCATGGGAATTATAACAGACTGTTAGAAAACCTAATGACCAATGACCAAAGACTACGAGGATATTGTCGATGAGGAACTCCTACATATTTTTTTATTTCAAGTTCAGAGTACTTGTGCATAATATCAGAGTGGTGTTTAACAAAGTAATTATTTGGATGATTGATCACTAGATACAAATATTTCCTTTTTCCATATTTATTGACTAAGCAACTGTCAAAAAGACTAGCCTTTAATTCAGCGCGAGGAATTGTCGTGTAAAGTGTTGAAAAGTCATATAGGAACTTTTGATGTTGTTGATTAGAGAAACGTTTTTTGATTTCTTTACTTTAGAATATTTTAGAATCCACATTTGATTTACTACACTTCTGATATATGTTCTTGAACGGTAAGCTTGAAGTTTCTCCTTCACCTCAGTTAATATTTTCGTGAAGAGCAAAGATGGAGGCTTGGTAGAACATTTACTCGATACACTAATGTATATATGAAAGGTGAAGATAACGAACAGTGATCAATCTCATAACTCCTACAAGCAATACAAAATAGATAGTTGGGCAAACACGGAACCCTAGATACACCAGAGGTGGGATCAGGTGCCTAGGAGAAGTAAGCATCCCCTGTCGACCGGTCATACCCGCCGTGAGCCTATATCCTGATCAGGTAAACGGAGTTATCCGCAGTTAAAATCAGTGTGCCAAGAACGGCTTAACAATCGGTATGAAACACGTCATACAGCATTTGACCCAATGATAGGTTATATATTGACGAACTAGATCGTTATAACGACCATAGAATTTGCGAAATGCTGACTTTAATCGAGACTGTTGAAACCCCTGTACCATTAACTTGTTTGGCAGTAGCTTACCTCGATTTAAAACTGACTATACGAAGAAGCTCTTGCATATCGAATGATTTGAGATATATAAACACCATATGCAGGTGATAATGGAATATTGCTACATAAGTATGGGAAGTTGACGATGGAGATGAGTTGTCAGTTGCCGTTAATGTCTACTTTCAATAAAATATATATCTAAGTATGAAGCAGAAGTGGACGACTCTGTGGTGTTCTATATTTCGAGCTCACAGGGATATATCAAATCGACATATGAATGAAAGTTATTATTGTTAATAGACAAAACGTCAGCGATATATCTAAATGTCGAATTGAAGGCCACAGCGAGAGATTTTTTCTTCTCACGTAGAAGTTTTTGAATAAATTCTGCATCATATGAATATAGAAACAGGTCAGCTAACAAAGGAGCACAATTCGTGTCCATGGGAATTCCAACAGACTGTTGGAAGACCTGATCACCAAAGACCACGAAGATATTGTCAATGAGAAACTCTAGCATATTTTTTATTTCAACTTCAGAGTACTTGTGCTTGGAATCAGAGTTTTTACAAAATAAGGTTTTGAATGACTGATCACTAGATATGAATATTTCCGTTTTCCAATTTTGTTGAAGAAGCAACTGTCTATGATGTCAAAAAGTCTAGTCTTTAATTTATCGTGAGGAATGGTCGTGTATAGTGTTGAAAAGGTTTTAATGTTATTGATTTGGGGAAAATTCTGCGATTTTAAGTTTATTAAAAGTTCTTTAGAATTTTTTAGAATCCAGATATGATTAACACCACTTCTGGCATATGTAGTCGCACAGTAAATTTGAAGTTTCTCCTTCACAGCTGTTAATATTTTCGTGAGGAGCAAAGATAGGGGCTTGGTAGAGCACTTACTGGATCCAGCAATGTATATTTGTTTGTAAGGGTGTTTATGTAGTTTAGGAATCCAGTATAGGTACGGTAACTCATATTCATTCGACCCATTGACTGGAATATTAAATGTGTTTAAAATTGAAACATGGTTTTGAAGAATTTCGTCTTTTGAAAGGGCAGTTGGAGTATAAGTATGATTACCAAAAGTGGAATTAATGCCAAGTTCGTTTAAAATACAGTTGTAATAATGAGCCTTACAAACAAAGACAATGTTGTTACTAGCTTTGTCAGCTGGAACCAAAACATATTCCTCATGTAACCTATCTAATTCTTTTATCACTTCTGGTTTACTAAACACAGAAGGATAGATGGTACGTACTTTTGTTTTCATGTGTCTAATGCGGGATTTTAATATCCCTCTTATGCTTTTAACCCATTCTGACAATGTATCAAGTTCTTCTTTTTCATATTTAACCCATCGTCTGGCATAATCTTCGACAGAACTCATAATAGAGATGAAGTTCTGTCGCCAATTAAAAGACCGAGGTTCTCTGTATTTAGGACCTTTAAGAATAAGTGATTTGAGGTCCTCATTTTCAACTATATCAACATCACCAGTAATGACATGTCCAGCTGGACTGTAGTTGAAAGAAGATGAAGAACAAGAACATGTTGGTGGATTACGTATAAGATGGTCTATATCTAAGCACTGCAAAGTTTGTTTATAATTAAAAAGTTTGGATGCAATAGTAGAAGTATAGCTGTATGAAATACAGGGTGTAGACTTTAACTTGAAATAAGTTGGAATACACGACTGAACCCTTTTATGACGAAGAATGTTGCTTATGTTGACGGCATCTATTCCTTTGTTTGTAAATTTGAGCTTAAGGAACTGACGGCATGATTTGGAAGGAATATCATCCATGGTCCGTGCTGGTTTATAGAGCCTGTGGTAGGTAACATCCATAATCATAGAGTTAAGTCTATATTCAGGTGTTGAAAAATCCAAGTATAGACTAGCCATAGCTTCTTCAAATAACGTATGTAAAACCCTCAATGGAATAGGGTAAAGTTTTGTACGAATATGATGTGGACCCAATTGTCTGTTGACGTGAGGCAAAAGTTAATCAAACGTGACATCATTTATACTTGGTCTTTTATATGAACGATGTCCGTGACTGCGTTTTCGTCTTTGGGTATTGGGAAAGAGTCCCATCACATTAACGTTATTTCCTTGTGGACTAGTCAAATTTCCCACATCATATACATTATCATTGCATCCATATGGAAATGCACTGCCTAGGGTCCTGATCCAGTGATCTTCTCGTTGTCTACGAAAAGGGGTGCTTAATGTAGGATTGTTTGTGTGATGGTAAATTTTTTCTAAAATCCTTACCTTCATGGACAAGATGGAGTGGTCCGGTGCATTAAAATGCTTGTAAAGAAGTTGGTTACCACCATTATTAATTTGAAATCTGTGCCCCGATATTCTTTTATTAAGTGAACCCTTGGTTTCCCCCACATAAATTAAGCCACACAGGTTACACTCAATGGCGTAGACAACGTTAGAAGATTTACAAGTCAGATTATCAAACGTTTTGGTACAGAAACTACGTCCAGTTAAATTACTACTAAACGAATTTTTAGTGATCAGTATATCACAAGTTTTGCAATTTTTTGCAGAACATTTTGAGGTTGAATACATGAGATCTGAAAAGGAATTATCAAATATATCTCTTAAAGGAACATAACAGTCTTTAATTTGGGTATACGAATTTTGGTTTCTGTACCAAAGCTGACAATCTGACGATTGTACATACGACAAATCTTTGATATCTCGAAGGATAATCCGAGGGACACCAACCGATCTGTAGGAGCCTGTGTCCCTTATAGACTCCACAGAGTGACACCTTTTTATACTGGGCGACGTGTCAGCCAGTATTGTTTCGTTATTGTGTATATTCATGAAGGAACATATATCGAGCGACAAGTATCCTCGGGGACAGACTGTCCACCAGCAGAGATACAAACTCGATGGTTAAATGCAAGGTGAAGATAACGAACAGTGATCAATCTCATAACTCCTACAAGCAATACAAAATAGATAGCAAATACAGGGTGTAGACTTTAACTTGAAATAAGTTGGAATACACGACTGAACCCTTTTATGACGAAGATTGTTGCTTATGTTGACGGCATTTATTCCTTTGTTTGTAAATTTGAGCTTGAGGAACTGACGGCATGATTTGGAAGAAATATCATCCATGGTCCGTGCTGATTTATAGAGCCTGTGGTAGGCAACATCCATAATCATAGAGTTCAGTTTATATTCAGGTGTTGAAAAATCCAAGAATAGACTAGCCATAGCTTCTTCAAATAACGTGTGTAAAACTCTCAATGGAACAGAGTAAAGTTTTGTACGAATATGATGTGGACCTAATTGTCTGTTGACGTAAGGCAAAAGTGAATCAAACGTGACATCATTTATACTTGGTCTTTTATATGAACGATGTTCATGACTGCGTTTCCGTCTTTTGGTATTGGGAAAGAGTCCCATCACATTCACGTTATTTCCTTGGACTAATGTATATATATCTTTCTTGTGAAGTTTAGGAATTCAGTATAGGTACAGTAACTCATATACATCCATCCCATTTGCTGGGATATTTAATGTGTCTAAAACTGAAGCATGATTATGAAAAATCTTTGAAAATTTATATAATAAATTTTCATGTAGCAATGGTGTATTTTAAAAGAGCAAATTAAAACAATACAATACAATATTGTACAGAACCCTAGTTTTAAGAATATAATAAAATATTTCAGCATTTCCATATATAGTAAATAAATGTATTTAAATTCAAGTTTACTGCATGTTTGACCCTCCACTTTTTGTTAGTGTGTAAAGGATATATTGAGATCTGTGGCAAGCTTTAATGTAGGACACATATAAGATACCCAACTAAATTTTGTTATAGAATTTGGTAAAACTATTTGTAAATGTTTTAATACATGTATTACTAGAATCCCACATTTACCACAGAATTTTCCTATGAAAATTACGTTTATTTTTGTATTATTCACAAATCTTTACTCATTACATTGTTTCTTGAAAATTCAAACGAAAAACATTACCTCAAAATGGAAATCTTCTTCTTCCTGTATGGTACTTTACCACTTAAAGTATATTTTCGTACCGTGTGGTGCAAAGACGTATTATGTGATCAAGGTCGATCGATCCTCATGTGATATCATAGTTTTTTGCAAAACCTTTATTTAATTAAATTTTGCACATGATAGAAATATATCTCTCAGAGGAATTTTGTTCACTGAATAAAATAAAAAATTTGGTAAACTTTTGATACTGAAAAAGTTTTTGTTTTCCATAGATAATCAATTACTTATAATTTTAAAAATGTTGTCAAGGGCAATAACTCCTATGCTGGAATTTCCTCTACTGCATGTCTATGACACAATGATTTCCCTAATATCCACAATTAATTTTGATATATCTATGAATTAGCAGTTTTCTTGAACTGTTGGCATTTAAAATAAATAATTTCAACAAATTTTAATCAATTTTCATTATTCTGTTTAACGAAAATGTGTGCTTTTTATGTTGATATATACTTCTGTTTTTGTATGTCTGACATCTTTAAAAAGGTGGCAACATACACATTTTCTAAATGGTTGTTGATTAAATTAAACTATATTGAATGGAAATTAATACAGTTTTTCCACTTTCAACCATTAATATTGATAAGTCACATGAGGATCGATCCACCTTAATATAATTATTTACAAGTGCATTTAAAAGTTTAAAATCCAGGTTGTCTATGGTCGGATACTGATGGACTGGATCTGGCACTTGAAGCTGTCTAAAGATGTTGCATTGACAGCCTCAGATGGTAAAGAGTTCCAAATCCTAATCTCATCTGGAAAAAACGATTTCTGTTAAACTGTAGTCCTGGTATACGGCACAAGGAAGGTGATGTTGTTCCTTCTTGGAGAAATGGTTGGTATCAGGAGTGTAGATGGAATGTCAATCAGCTGATATCAATCCGGTACATCATAATACTCCTGGCCTGGGCTCTACGCTCCTGTAGTAAGGGCCAGTTGAGTTGCTGGATCATATTGGAGACACTGCTGGTTGTCCTAAAATCATTCATTATACATTCTAGCAGCTCTCCTCTGTACCATCTCAATCTTGTTGATATTTTCTGCCGTATGCGGGTCCCAGATAACACTGTGTATCCCAGCAAGGGACGGACTAATGTCATAAAGTATAGGGTTTTGGTCTCACATTTCAAAATCTTATGGATATTAACCCCAAGATACTTGGCAGAATCAACCACTTCAAGGGTGTGTCCATAGATGTTGTAGGTGTATTCTACACACTTCCTTTTGTTGGTAACATGCAGAACTTGATATTTCTTGGGGTGGAACTCCATCAACCAACTACCCTTCCATTGCTTCTAGGTCTTCTTGATACTTGATGGCGTCCTCCTCCTTTCTGATATTCCTATAGAGGGCACAGTCATCTGCAAATAATCTTGCTGTTGATCCCTCTGAGGCACAATCTGGTAGGTTATTAATAAACAACAGGAACAGCAATGGTCCAAGCACACTACCCTGGGGGACTCCTGATTGTACTGGGGCTGTAGATGATGTAACACCCTCCAGTAATACTTGTTGGGTCTGGCCTACAAGGAAGTCTTTGATCCATTGCAGATGACTGTGTCTAATCCCATAGTGGTCTAACTTATACAGATGATGCTTGTGAGGAACTTTATCGAAGGCCTTTGAAAAGTCTAGTAATTAAGATGACGTCAGTATGGTCTTTGGAGTCGATGTTATAAGCTAAGTCCTGGATGGTAAGTATCAGCTGACTCTCACAGGAACGCCTCTTACGAAAACCATGCTGGGCATCGTGGAGTATGATGTTAATGCACATGTATATTTATGCTCCAACATCTTGCATGTCACAGATGTTAAACTGACTGGACGATCATTTTCCGAAAATGTCTTTATGGGTGCATTTAATGTATTAACCACAGGCACCCGATGTGTGCGTGTACATAGAATTGGATTTGGAATGCACACGCGTGTGCAAACATAGACAAACTTTAAAGGCAGTCTTTTTTCGGAAAATTTTTATCTTCCGTCTTTGGGGTTTTTTTTTAGAATACAATAATTTGCGGGAAAATGAAATGTCGATAGAATAATAATCGGATGATATGCAAAATATTGGCAATGCAGACGAATAGAATATCAGATATTGAGTAGTTACTGTGGTACAGATATGCTAATAGTTAGGCATATTTGTCATCGTATTCAATAGACCTACTGTACAACGAATAATGAATGAGTAACGGTACTCTGTACATTTAGTTCGAATTTTCTCCATTCTGGACTGCTCGACTGAGGAATTTGTTGTTTTCAGTTTTGGCAGATATTAACCTAGAATGGAATTTGAGGACAGCGAAAGTTTCTTTCCTCTCATATCCGAGGATAACATTTTAATGACTCCCCCACGGGAGTCCGATTCAGGTAGATAATATAAACACCGATGCTCTTAAAAGTCTCTACGACAGTAACGTGTTAAACAGGTTGGGAACACTTCCCCTTATAGCGAGATATTCTCGCTAAAACGTGATTATCCCTCTCTAACGAGAGGAAACATATCCCGTGCAACCGAGAAAAACACCCGTGGAGTACATCTCTTCGTGTTTCATGTGAAAAGAAGAAAAAGTGCTAACATGTCTGATACTTCTGCAAATATATTAATCAAAACAGAGTCACGAACGATGTGCATTGGATTTCAGACTGCTTCCCTCTTCAGTAGCAACATTGATATGAAATTTCTTGACTGTTGTCATTTTATAGAGACAATTCGTGTCATGTTGAGTGTTTGTCGCACTTATTAATGTTGCACGGGATTTGCCATTATTTTCAATAAAGACACCAAAACACCTGCATGTTTATGGTAATGTTTACTCTCTCGCTAAAGAGGGATAATTGTGTTTTAGCGAGAATATCTCGCTATAGGGGAAGTGTTCCAAACCTGTTAAATGGTTAACAGTTTGCAGCTATCTCGTATCGATTCTACAGCCATGCTATGATTTTTTTTTATCAATATGATTCATCATTTCAGATGATCTAATGGACATTGAATTTTCCTCACCATATGAGTGTTCCACTTGTAAAAAAAACACAGCCGAGTTAAAGAGGTAACATTTGTATAGGTTTCATAGAAATAGGAGTTTGAAATTGTATCAATATAAAGTGAACATTTATGTGATTGACCAAGCCATGAGCTATGCATTCACTATGATAATGGAAAGTTTGGTCATTTGTTCGAATTTTATTTGTTTTGATAAAATTTCGAACTCCCAGGGCTTGAAATTAACTTTTTATGTCACCAGTCCAGCTGGACTGATAGGGTATAATTTCAACCAGTCCGCAGAAAAATTAACCAGTCCACTAGAGTTCTTCAGAAATAATTAAACATATTTTGTTCATTTTATCAAAATAAAATAACAGAATTTAACTTGATATGCTTTAGACAATATTGTAATACTTATGTGAGATTCATATTTACTAATCTGTTTTGTCTGATATCTACAGAGGAATGCCAAATGTGTGTTTAAGAGTCCATAAGTATGTTTTCCAAAATGACGTTTTAGAAAATTGACCAGTCACATCGGACTGACTAAAACAAATGTTAGTCAGTCCGCCAGACTTTCAACCAGTCACAGACTGACGGGCATATGTTAATTTCAAGCCTTGAACTCCTGTTGGGGATTTTTTTTGGTGATCTTTGATTTCAATGACCAGGGGCATTATGATACATATTGGGAAAACAGCATTATTTGTTTGAAATTCTAGGAAAACACATTTTATTCTTAAAAATTTTAAATAGTAAATCAAATTGATTTTAATACCCATTTTCAATTTCCTGTTTTTGGTCGTTAAGAAAACTAAAGCCATGACCAAGGCATAGTTTGAGGGAGATTTTAAGGAAATTTGCATCTATCTTCGATGTACAGCGGCTGAACCATCAGAACTGTAAGCGACAACGGTTACCTTTTTATATGCTTGTCATCAGAGGGAATGTATAATGGTTATGTACATCCAAGGTCATGTTTTGTGGACTTTTGTTGAAATTTGGTCACAAAGAGTGAGTGAGTTTGCATTTCAGCTGGATTGGTGCATCCAGAGCTAAAAATAAGTCGAACAGTTTTCTGGACTTTTTTTCGTTACAGTTTAGTCACAAACTTTCTCTCCAAGGAATACAAGCTCAGTTTGCATTTCAGCTTTATTGATGCTTTATGGCTAAAAGTTCAAACAATTTTACCGATTCAGTTTGCATTTCAGCTTGATTGATGCACAGTGACCTTAGTACTTTAGGGCTAAAAGTAAATCAAATAGTTTCCTGGACTTTTTCTCATTATGGATAAAGATATTGCACTGGCATTTTGTCATCACTGTCCAATGGGCGTATGATGTACTGTTTGGGGTACTCTTGTTAATACAGTATAATCTGTCTAAACCGACTGTGGGGGGTTCCAAATAAATTGGCCGGTTTACAAGAATGAGAGTTGCTTCCCTTGTATTCATGGTCTATGCATATGGTGTAATGATTGCTAATATTTTATTATATCACAAAATAATTCAAAATGTGAAAATATAAATACAAATAGGAATATGTCAGTGTTTTATCGTCGTGTTCTTTTGAAAAAGTTCAATTTTTATTAAACAGTTTAAAATCTGGGAATTATTCGCACACTTTTCTGTTGGAAAATTGTCAATTTTGCCTACATCATCACCATCCTCAAGTGCTACATGTAAATTGTACATTATGTACGTTCCTCAAGTTTGTGTTGTGTTCGTCTAAAATTTGTCTTTCCCAGCTTTTGTTGTAAATGTCTTTAATGGAAATATCGCTTTCAACTGTCTCAATTTGTGAAACGGAAACTGGTGTAATGTCAAGTGATCAACCGGACATAGTGAGTCGAGCTAATCTAACTGTATATCATCACTGTCTGACTCGTCGGAGAGCTCCAAGAGGTCCACCCGGCTTTTGGAAAACATGACTGGATTGTTGACGATTTTGTTTCATTCCATGAATGTATCGAATTCCGTTAATTGAACTTTGTCTTTTAATTATGTCAGTTCTCGTCTATGTCGCTATAGGGGAGACCCATGCGCCATTACCTCATGCGTGGTGCTGTCATAATTGAAAAGTGCGCCCCCCCAATCAGGTTTTATTTTAAGCTTATTTTTATTGCCAGTTTAACTCTTTTACTTACCTGAGACACCCTTTGTGTACACCACGTGTGATCGACCAAATACCAACAGGTTGGTCTTTGTGGGGTGGCTAGTTTAAATATGATAATTAGAGCTAATTACAAGCGGTTGGGACCTCATGTAAACCAAATACGATGGACCATGAAAATTTGGTGGGGTATCATCGAATTGCCGATTTACACAGGATTATTAAATTAATTGATACATGTAGCAGTGGGGACTGTGTAAGCCAGCCGATATACAAAATCCGGAGTACAGGGAATTATTAATAAAGGATTTGTTAAAGAAATGTTAGGGACTATATTTTGTGGCCGAAATTGACAGAACACCGGAGTACTTAGAGGCCGGTTTGGACGAAACATACTGTACTTTCATTTTCTTTATCATTTCTCAGATATTATAAGCTTCTTGTTTTTACTATCCTCTGTAAATCAAACTTTAGGGTGACAGTTTTATCACAGTCATTGACAGATTTATAGAATATCGATCTTAGGCTTAAATGCAATAAAGGTACGAATATTATAGGTACAGGCCTGAAGTATTCTGAGTGATGAGTTCTGATCAAAAACCAAACATAAAAAACTTTTTGATTTGCAAGGTTGTTTTTTTTTTTTATTATCCATTGGAAAATTTTAGTTGTTGTTTTGGAGAATACACCTGTTTTTTAGCATTAGGAATGGGGCTGAATTGGGGCCCACTACAGACCCTAAAAATGTCCATGCCCGTGCATAGAATAATGAGAGTGAAGCCTTAAATGACTGATTATTTTGGTGGATGAATTACAAAATTGATGCAGCATCTTGCACTTTCAAAAAGAAAGTCTTCTAGTTACTGTATTACAGTTTGCAGTTACGAGATACAAAACACTTGTTAACTAAATTTTTGAAAATCTTATTTCAGATATTTAAAGTCTTTGACAACTGCAGCTCCACCTCTTGTGCCACACAGCATGGAGTTGTTTGATCAAGTTTTTCTAAAGGGGCATTTTCAACAGCAGAATAGGAACAATGCCTTCATGATGATGAGGTAAACTGTCTACCAATATTCATCAGGGTTGGGAAGATTCCTTTCTCCATAGAGTGGAAATAATTATCTGATCATACTTTCTTTAAAGAATGTCATTTGTTTAGTGCAGTACACAAGTTTATCAAGAGACCTTTTATAATAATACAACATACAAATCTATAAAATGTACAAATATGTCAAGCAGAAATGCAGTTATTACTAGTTGTGAAATGATACATTGATTACTATTATTAAAACTATCATTAAAATAGATCAGTCTTTTAATTCTTTGGTATTTCCAATGCATCAAAAAGCATATTTTTAGAAAGTTTTGTCTTTTCTCCATTCACTGCAAACTCGTTAATTACCAGGGTATAAGTGAATTTGAACCTTATTGCATCCCCACATGCATGCACATCTGAACATATGGTCCAGTCGTCCTGCAATAGTGTATTAAGCCATGCCTCTGTATTTTAATGTTTGAAGCTGAACTAAACCATATTCTGATGACAGTATGCATCACAGCACTTTTGAAAGACTAAAAAGAATCACTACAGGAACCTTCACACCAAAAGATTATTGCATTTAAATTATTCCTGTAAAAGCTTAATTTCATTATGTTAACCAGCATTTCTAATCAATTGATAGGATTTATATTGTAGATACGAATCATACTATTGTTCAGGTTGAAATTTCTTAGTCGTGAAAATGCAAGTTATTATTATTTATAATCTTAAAATCAAATTTATGATACTATGAATGGCAGTCTTACTTGGAAACATGGGTGCTGTGTAATTGTAGTTGATTTTTGTGTCCCTGTTCCCCGTCTGTCTGGGTCTGTCTCTGTTTGTTACACTATGATTTATAATTTATGATAAGACTTCACATGCTCCTTGAGATTGACTAGATTTGTTTCATTGTTTTGTAGACAGTGGATGAATATCATTAACAACCCAGATAGCACATGGGGTAAGTTATTTGTAACATGATATTTTGATTATCAATATTTGTCTACTGGTCCCGTGGGGATCCAGGTTAGAATAGGTCCTCAGTACCCCCTGCTTGTCATACAAGGCGGCTAAATGGGGCAGTCCTTCAGATGAGACCGCAAAAACCGAGGCCCCGTGTCACAGCAGGTGTGGCACGATAAAGATCCCTCCCTGCTCAAAGGCCGTAAGCACTGAGCATAGGCCTAAATTTTGCAGCCTTTCACTGGCAGTGATAACATCTCCATAAGAGTGAAAGATTCTCGTGAGGGATGTTAAACAATATTTAATTAATCAATCAATCAATATTTGTCTACTTTGTCTTCGTTCAGTATGTCCTGATAGTGATGTCATAGTCACACATGCATGTATGTACCAGGCTTTGATTTTTGAATGAATTAAGATGCAATCTTCCAAGTTCTTGAGAAACATGCATGTGTCATTTTGATTTATTATACTTTCTTGTAAATACTTGATTCTAATTGGCTGAGAAAAGGTTTAAGATTTATTTTTTTTACATTTCCTTGTGGGAGTAAAAACCATACCCTCTTACTGACTCTAGGGTGATAGTATCTTATATCGGGAAACATTACTGGACAATGGATGATATTAAAAATATTGCGTGCATATTTGATGTGTATACATTTCACTTTAGATTTTTAAAAAATGTCATTTTGAGCATTTGAACCAGATGTAGTCTGCATTGGGTTAAAGCGACACGATGACTGAATGTGTTTAATTAAAAACAAATGATAATTGGCAGATGATTAGTTAAATTTCTTTTAGAAATCATAACTGCTGAACAGCGGCAGGTCAATGGTCACTTAAGTGAGCAATGTGACCCATTGGCCTCCATTGACAGTCTGGCACATATGGTTTAACTATCGCAGAAAGTAACATTTAAAACTTTTTTTTTTATTTCAATCTGTTCAGATTTTCTATTTACATATTTACGAAAGTCTGAAGGGAAAAGGTCAGGTGAATTTTTTTTGTACGTCCGTCTTATGCAGGGCTTTCAACAAATTTAAAAGTAGGAGGCTGAAATGAAAAAGTAGAAGGCGATCCAATGCGAATGGCGCAGTCGTATCGCACGCTGAGCTATGCTCGGCGCCCTTATGGCCGGGGTCTGGGGGCCGCTCAAGGCCCCCAGAAGCTCTGGGGTAAATGACGCAAAATCCTGCATTCTGGCGGTTTCCTGGCACTTAAATGCAGCTTTGAAATTGTCATTCTTTTGCCTGAAATTTTTACTTTTGCCATGAATTTATTGTTTCATATGTGAAATTTTCTGTTCATGCAAAAACTTTAAAAAATTCAACATTGCAAAGTACTAATTTTGATGCAAAATGAAAAATAAAGTGCATCAAGATAACTACATGTAATTATTTTTTGCAATGCTGTATCAATCAATTTTTAAGTGTCTTTGCTTGAATCTCTGCCACCCAAGAGTATAAGCAGATTAAAGTAAAATGTAAGAAGAATATAGATCACAACCAACACCAGTTTTATATAATAAAGCATCAATATAATTATATTATATTTATAGTTGTTCTAATTACCTGTATTGTCAGCTTTCGTTTCCTTATTTAACGGATACATTGTATGTTATAAAAAAAAGTTTACATGTATTTAATCATTATTTTTTATTGAATTGCAAATAAGAGTTGCACTCCCAATATTTTAAGAATATTCTTCACCAATTAACACAACTCTATATTTCTATTTTCATTTGGTCCCTTAAAGTCTGTTAACTTACACTGGGAGTAATATTTTTCTCCAAGACTGACATGAAACCCATTGGGACCTTTTGCTTTTGCTCACCCCAATATTTTTTAAATAAAACCCAAACAATCTTTATTACAAATTAATAAGTAACATTTAAATGACCTATAATTTTATTTTTCCACAAATTCAAGTTAACAGCTACAGATTTGTTGGTAACATAGCGAATTTGTGCTGAAAAATTCTACTTTCGTTTTTATTTAATACCACATGGGCATTTGCAAATTAAAAAGAATAGCAAGTCTGAAATTTTTCCTGATTAAATTCTGTTTTCGCTTTAAAATTGTTGATTGATATTATACTTGTGTCACTTTCACTTCTGGCCTTTTTAAAGCCGAAACTGAACAGGGTATTTGTTCTCTTCATTCCGTCATCATCATTGATTTTTACGTTCAGGACTTGTTGTTATCTTTCGGAACTTCTCGTCCGTGTTGTCACGAATTGGGTAAATCCGAGTATTGCAATTGACGTATTATTTTCTACACCAACAGACGACCAATCAGGTGCCGGTATTTACCTGAACTAAATTTAGCGCAAGTAAACACGTTTTTACATCCTAACGGCCGCGATTTCTGAGTCTACTAAAGTTTGGAAGATGTTTAAAGTTTTATAAAAGTTTTTTTCATTGGACATACATTTTTGTCACTAAAGTAGCCGGCACCTAATGTTACTATAGGCGGCGGAAATCCGCCGGCTACCGGCTACTTTTGAAAGCCCTGCTTATGACAGGCTGGTGCCATACATGTATTATAGTATGAGCTCTCCCTGCCACTCATCTATCTGTCTTAGTTTTTTTTGTGTCAGGGTCATGTCTTTCACACTGTGAGGCCTAGCACTATCAAACCTGGACAATTTTAGACCTAATACCAACAAACTTGGTCAGTTCATGGAGGGGGGGGGGGTGTCATTCAAAAGTAGGTCATTGTGGCCTCATTTTGGAATTTCAGTTTAGTTTCAGATATGATTATCTTGTACACTAGTGATGTACTTTGTTTTGTTACATGTATGTGTGTGTTCCAGATAAACCAAATAGTGCCTGTAGTTGAGGGTAACATTAAAGTTGTTTTACTCTTTTGAAAACCATTGTCAACCTTGGCTGCACCTCAGTTTACAATGGTTTTCTCAGGATGAAAATTTTTAATGTTGCCCTTAGCTATATGCACTGTTTATACACTACTTGATATACATTGTACACAGCTTTGGGAATTCCTTACACTTCTTTTCCAGATGCTAAGAACAAAGTAGAATATCGTCAGGACATAGTAAAATTTCTGGAATTCGTAAAGTACTTCATAGCAAGGTTTGTACATTAAACGTAGTGTCTTCTTTAGTGAAAATTGTGACATTTGTAACCACTAACCAGTTAGTTCAAATGATACAAATTGTTTATGAATTTAGTGATGGTGCTAGTCGGGATGTGTGTGAAGACATAGTGAAAGAAATCCACGGTGTTCTGCTTTATAGTGACAGATTATCAGAATTTGAACCAGTGAGTCAAGAGCTCTTTAATTAAATATTTGTTAATTTTATTTATGATGCATTTTTATCAGTTTATCATAAACTTTAATGTGTGTCATTTATCCTCATTACACTCTGATTATTGAAAGATTTGGAATTCATAAATTCCTCCTAAAACATATGTGATGTGATACTGGGTTCATGTGATGTGATACTGGGTTCATGTGATGTGATACTGGGTTCATGTGACGTGATACTGGGTTCATGTAATGTGATACTGGGTGCATGTGATGTGATACTGGGTTCAATTGATGTGATACTGGGTTCATGTGATGTGATACTGGGTTCATGTGATGTGATACAGAGTTCATTGATGTGATACTGGGTTCATGTGATGTGATACAGAGTTCATTGATGTGATACTGGGTTCATGTGATGTGATACTGGGTTCATGTGACGTGATACTGGGTTCATGTGACGTGATACTGGGTTCATGTAATGTGATACAGAGTTCATGTGATGGTGATACTGGGTTCATGTGACGTGATACTGGGTTCATGTGACGTGATACTGGGTTCATGTAATGTGATACAGAGTTCATGTGATGTGATACAGAGTTCATGTGACGTGATACTGGGTTCATGTGACGTGATACTGGGTTCATGTAATGTGATACAGAGTTCATGTGATGGTGATACTGGGTTCATGTGACGTGATACTGGGTTCATGTGACGTGATACTGGGTTCATGTAATGTGATACAGAGTTCATGTGATGTGATACAGAGTTCATGCGATGGTGATACTGGGTTCATGTGATGTGATACTGGGTTCATGTAATGTGATACTGGGTGCATGTGATGTGATACTGGGTTCATGTGATGTGGTATTGTATTAATGTGTAGATTTTGTTTTCAGTCAGACTTGGGCGTTCATGAGATGAATCGTTTCCACTCCTGTTTGGATGTATATGTTGGTGTTCTTAAAATTCTTCACATAATAGAAATTAAATCAACAGGTATGAGTGATGCAAACATCATATTCATGCTTATTGTTAATCTAAAGAGTTAAAAGCCTTGTAGTGGCATAAAATTTGATACTCAGAACTGTCCCAAAATGATTTTTTTTCTAGCCAAATATATGAGATATTCCTAAAAATGTAGTCATGTAAATAAAAGTTTGTAATGCCTTTTTCTGTTAGATTCTTCTAGTAGCAGCTTCCTGAGAAAATGTGTGCTGCAGAACCAATACCCGAGCTCCGAGTCCGACTTCGAGTCTATGGTTCATCTGCTGGTTTGGGAGCTTGTGACACTAGCCAAAAAATCATTCAAACTCGTAAGTATAATCCTTGCATATGGCTCTCAATTTGAAAGTTAATTTCAGATGCATGTACCTTATTTAAAAATCTGTTTTGTGTTTTACTTTGAAATTTGATAAAGCAAAACTACACAGGATTTTTTTTAGCTGCAATAATGTAGCCCTCTCTGATTTTTTTTTTTTTTTTTTTTTTTTTTTTAGGGAGAGGGCTACAACTCCTTAGGATCTCCGTAATGGTGCAAATGCGGGAGTGATTCACTCCTGCAACATTTGCGCTCATTCTAAACATTTCCTGACTTTCTTTACGTAAATAAAATGATATTCTATGTTTCTTAGACAATATATAAATTTACAACCTTCAACTTTAGATTTGTGAGGCTCTATTCTACCGTTTTCAACAATTTCGATAAATTCCAATTCCTCGATTCATATTTGTGCGCCATGTTTGATGTACTGAAGTTTCAACTTCCGATTGTCAAGTCATTTGCATATGCCATATAAGGTAGTATTTACATCAATGGACAAGTATGGAGGCGAAAACTATTTCGTCGGTATTGAAAAGGTTTGAATTAAATATCAAGTTAAAAACCGAACAGCAGAGTGTAAATTCTTTCTGCAACAATATGATTTTCCTTTCTTTGTCGAAGTGGCTCGAGTAACTACATTTTTGCGCTGATTGTCAATGTTTAGGCTTTCATTAGATCCACCTACGAGATCTCGCGATAACAAGCATGGCGGAGCAGACGAAGAATTTTGCATGCTGTACATTATATTTAATGAAAAACACCTTTATTAGACATGCCCGAGCACAAAGTTGGTACTCCTTTTGGTGTAAACAACATTTGGGACTAATACACAGAGTTTATTATCGGTTATTCATAAAATTATTTTGCACCATTACGGAGATCCTATGGAATTGTAGCCCTATCCCGAAAACGTCAGAATAAAAAAAAATTGGATAGGGCTACATTATTGCAGCTAGATTTTTTTTTATGTCCCTAGGCTTTCAACTTTTAGTAAGCCCAAAAATGATAATTGTTGTGTTTCCGCTAATACATGTATCTAAGACAAATTATGGTAGGTATGTAGGAAATGCATGTATGTGTATATCACTTCTTTTTTTTCGGACTTTATTTTCAGTGAACACAAAGAAACTTTCCTTGCAGATACATTATTGCATGTATTTTACTATATAAAACATGAGGGACTCATTTTTCACTATTAATTGAACTTGATATGCTTTAATGTTAAAATTACCTCTGAAGTTCAGGTCAGTTTCGTTAGATGAAACACACCTTCGCTAGCCAAGGGTTTATGATCCACTCCGCTTCTCTACAAATTGTAGAGAAGTATGGTGAACGGTAAACCGTTTGCTAGCATAGATGGTAGAAAAACAGTAAAGCAGTTTTTATTTTAAACCTAATTGTGTGTCCCTCTTGCTATCCACGGAGGCCAAAAAAAATAATTGTGTAGTTCCTATTACATGCTTTTCAGAAATAGAGTGTAAGTTGGTAGGAATTTTACTTTGGATGAAGTATTAAAAAGGTCTGTAACTCCAGTGGATATTTGATGATAAATGAAAAACGTGCATGGTACTATGATACTGAAAGACTGTGTAAATGTTACTCAGAACTGACATCTGAACATTCCTAGCATCATCAACATTATGGAGATAACCAAGGGTAGATAATTCATTCAGATATAGATTAGGTCGGGAAACAAGACAACCACAAAATTATTTTTTAACACCTAATCTGTTTTTATTTGAATATTATTACTCAAAATTTAGATAAAATAGCTTTCAGTCTACAGTATTAAAGGGGAAGGCAACCCATAAAACTTTAACATGATAGATGATAGGATTAATTATATAATAAAAATTTGTCATACTATTCTGTTGATGTACGGCCTAGATGAGCTTCAGTACTAATTTGAAAACTTTAAAACTTGAAATTCCCACTATCTATAGAGGCTGCCATGATGAAGAATTCTATTGTATTCAAGACTGCAAAAATCAATAATTTTGATGTCACACCGTCTGTTCCTGTTTTGAAGAGATTCTAGGATCATCAAAGATGTGCATGTGGTAGATTTTATGAATAAATAGGATGATACCTTCCTTTCAAACTGTTAATTGCACTAATGCAAAGGGGAGATGTGAATTTTTTTGTTGTTGAAATTCCTGACTCAACCAAGTCATCTGAAAAGTAAAGACTATGTAAACTGTGGATCCATCATTTGCATAATGACAAAAGTTGAGATTCGAGACATTTGTATGAAGAAACATGTACCGTCTGCCTGGTCTGCGATTTGAATGAACGTCTTCTTTTCTCAATTTCTTCTTGCGAAAGAATGGGCTAAAATCTATACAGCTTCAAACTTAAATGTTCGTGACTTGTCATTTTCACAATGCTGCTGATGAAATAAACCGAAATTGACGGTGTGACATCATAAATTGAACTTCAATGGCCGCTCTCTTAGCGGCGGGTAATTTAAAATACGTGATAGATTAATATTGATTAAATTGTTAAGTAAGGATTTTTGTTGTTAAAGACTGTCATTTACAATATCAGTAAGTAATACTTTACTCATTAAAGCAACAATGTGGTTAGGGTTGCCTTTCCTCTTAACCACTTTGCTTGCTTTACAGTGCACTATTAAACCAAATGTTTTGTAAAAATAAAGTATTGAATTAAATAAAATTTGATTTCCTAGAAGGGAAATAACTCCACATAACCTTATTTTTATCTAATATAACTGCAATAGCCAAACCATATTGAAAATGCCTCTTATTTGATATTCAACTCATCAGAGGTTTTACAATGCATTCTCTCTCTGATTCAACTTTTTCATCAACATGCAGAGCCAAGTTTGCATTGGTTATATAATTCCTCAAAGGTAAATTATGTTGTCTAATAAATAGCCCAGCAGGGTCAAGTTTGTATTGGGTACATGATTCCTCAAATAGATAGGCCAGTGAATGTCCCAAGTCATTTACTATATCTAAGTATACCAAACCTCCCCCCCCCCCCCCCCCCCCACATTTTACTTTATGTGTGATAGTTGGTAGACAAAAATGAACAGTTCAGATCAAATTCACCTCCTAACAGCCATCTTGACTTTATATACAAACGTACATCAGTAACTGAGACCAACAAAAAATGTCATTATATTTTGAAGTTAACACTAACTAGTCGTGTAATTTTAGAGGAAAAACTATTGAGAGACTGTTAATTAATTTCACTGCAATTAATAGAATCACAAATATCCAGATTCGTTCCAGAAGATACATTGGCACACTATTAGGTTTTAAATTTCTGGCACGTTTTAGAAGTATGTTGTAAGCATGTGTATTTTACAAAGTAAATTGCATTTATGATGTAAAAAAGTTGAATTATAAGCATTGACACCATAAATTATTTTGCTCATCAATAAAAAATCCAAATTACAAACTTTTTTATGCAAGTCTTTGGTTTTTATATAGTTCTATGATTCATTGTCTGTGAAAATAGATGTACCCCCCAAACACTTCACCTTACATTTACAACTACATGTACAACATACTGCAATATTAATACCCCCCTCCCCGCAAACAAAATGTAAGGGGGTATACTGGAATCACATTGTTGGTAGACATATAGTTTAAAACCATGAACGGATTTGTTTAAAACTTAGTTTATACATGTATCTTGTATGAAATATAAAGTTGTGCACCTGCTATTTTGATCGAGAATTTTTACCATTCAAGGAAGTTGTGGATATTATTTTTTTTTCTCAACTTTATGGACTTAAATCATTTCACTTGAGATTTTCTGATGACATTTCTCTCACAGAGACTACTGCATAAGTTAAGGGTATAATGGAATCATTATGTCTGTCTGTCAGTCTGTAGACAAAATTTTGTCAGGACATGTTCTGAGACACTAACACATGGATTTTGCGAAAAATTTGTACATTCATCATGTAGAGATGTACATCTCATATTTTCATCATGATTGGACAATTTTTCTTTTACATGTGTTGTTGTTTTTTTTTTATAGACGTCGTCATTTTGTTTTAGATTTTCTAATGACCTGTTTTCTTACCGAGACTATGATATAAGTTTAGGATAGGGTAAATGAAATCATTGTGTCAGTTTGTTTGTCTGTCCATCTTTTAGTGGGTATGATTTTGTTCAGACCTATTCTATATTTATACAAATAGGATTCCTTTGAAGAACTGCAAACAAAATCTCCGTTTGTCTGTTCATGTGTGTCAGAGGCATGGAAACACATCAAGATGTTGGTGGACAACATTCATAAGGACAGTAGAGAAGAGGTTCGTATGTCTAGAGGTTTAGAATTTCATTTGGAACAGTAAACTTGTAATAAAAAAAATTCATATAGTCTGATTTGCAAGTTTTCATCAAATTCTGGAAAAGACATGTACAATGTCGTTTAGTGTGCAATTTACATGATATAAACATGATTTACATGGTATAAACATGATTTACATGGTATAAACATGATTTACATGATATAAACATGATTTAAACATGGTATAAACATGATTTACATGATATAAACATGATTTACATGATATAAACATGATTTACATGCTATAAACATGATTTACATGCTATAAACATGATTTTGACTAACAGTTTGTTTTTGTTTTAGTCCTTTTATGTGCTTTTGTTTGACATAATCAAAAGAATTCTCCAAGAACCGTCTGTGGAGACTAGCAATGGTAAGCATGGGATAATAGTAAATAATCATTGTGTTGTTTGTGGTCTTCACATGGAACAGTACTGTAGTAAATAATCATTGTGCTGTTCATGGTCTTCACATGGAATAGTACTGTAGTAAATAATCATTGTGTTGTTCATGGTCTTCACATGGAATAGTACTGTAGTAAATAATCATTGTGCTGTTTATGGTCTTCACATGGAATAATAGTAAATAATCATTGTGTTGTTCATGGTCTTCACATGGAATAATAGTAAATAATCATTGTGCTGTTTGTGGTCTTCACATGGAGTAGTAGTAAATAATCATTGTGCTGTTTGTGGTCTTCACATGGAGTAGTAGTAAATAATCATTGTGCTGTTTGTGGTCTTCACATGGAATAATAGTAAATAATCATTGTGCTGTTTGTGGTCTTCACATGGAATAATAGTAAATAATCATTGTGCCGTTCATGGTCTTCACATGGCCCAACAGTTTACTGGAAACCTAATATGCTAAACACATTACTATACACATAGGCTTACTGTGTTACTTGCTTCAACTTTCATGAATAGAAATTCTAAATTGCCTTTATCATCACTTTCACTTTCTTCTTGTCTCTTTATATTTTACTTAAAGGGAGGACTCAGACTGGCTTAGCCTGCTGCCTGGCCCCATTCAGTATTGCACATATATACAAAGTGTATATTGAATAAAATAAAGATTGAATTCATTTATATTACATTATTAAATGAAAACTAGATTCACAATACTAAGAGAAGAAGTTTCTTGTCAATGTGACCCAGACAACTGCAGTATGTTGATATAGTCGGTGAATGTTTTAGCAGAAGAGATTTATTAGAATAGAGAGAAATAACCCTGAAACTTGTTCAACCATTGACATTATACTTTTTATCAAATTTTAAGAAGTGGAAACCTTCATGTCAGTGCATGCATCATACACGTAAAAAGACTTGTACACTTATTTATATGTAAAAAGACTTGTACACTTATTTATATGTAAAAAGACTTGTACACTTATTTATATGTAAAAAGACATACTAATTCATTGTAAGTGGGGAATAATAGACATGTTTTCTTGCAAACAAGTGTACACATCTTTATACATGTAAATAAGTGTACATGTCTTTTTACATGTAAATAAGTGTACACTTATAATGAAATGATTATCATTCCCCACATAGAACAAATAAATAATGAATAACGCGGTGGATGAAATTAATTATACCTATTACGAAGCAAGTTAGGATGTCTCTGCACTTTACTAATACCATGTTTTACTCTTTACGAAAGATAACAACTATTTCTTTTCAGATGAGATGAATTCTAATGTCTACGAATATCCACCGAGGGTCCTTTTCGACAGTGACAATGCAGAATTCTGCTTGTGGATTCTGGTTCATATGTCCAAAATGGCTGGCAACATCACTCAGCAGGTTTGCATACAGTCTGTATTTGGTTTAGAAGTTTTCATTATTTGGACTGAATGACACATTGCATGAATTGTGTCCCTTTTCTGCGAAGCCCAATTTAAATTTTGCTTCAGAAATCTTATGTGTAATTCTGAGAAAAAAAGGCTCAACGAAACTAAACGAATATGAACATAAAGATATAATCCTCTGCTGTGTTTCAGAATTTAGGTAAAAAAGTTACAGAGATGGTATCAACTGTATTAAAATCCTGTTTGTCTAAGGTAAGAGTGACCCTTCTAAAACCTCTGTATTTTGTTCTACTACATGACTGGGAGGATCAGCATTAGAACCAGTATTGAATCTCAGTGTGCTTTTCAGGATAGTGTAACAGAAGGTCAACTCCGATTTGTGGTCAGTATATGTCAAGACCTCCACACCGACACAAGGGCTAGCATACTTAACCTCCTCTGGGAATATTTCTACAAGAAAATGGTTTGTACACTGTGGGTTTTTTTTCATGATTTTTCCTCTTTGATACATGTATGTTTGAATTTGAGTTACACCGCAGTCAATTTTGAAAATTTTTGTCAAGACTGTAACTTTCTTTCTAGGCACAAAATTTGCTTAAGAACTGATGATGTCTTGACCAAGGTTACTTGGATTAAGTTGAGGTAGCTACTTAACCTCTTTGAACAAGTGGCTTTCAAAAAAGAGCGATACATTGTATAAGACTTGAATCATTCACAAAAAAAATTGCACTGTATAGAATGGAAGGTTTTTACAGGATATGGGTTGGATCTGTAGTTATCTACGGTAGTCATTCCAGCAGTCTTAACAAAAAAACTTTTTATCGCTGACCATTCAGACATCTATATCTTTATTGGTTTTTAGTCAAAATTAGTTCAGGTGTGATAAGTCAGTGATGCCTGACGGTCTTGTATTTAGAATATTTTTTACAAGTCCAAGTTTTACTGGGCTTGGTCATCAGGACAATTTTGAAGACATGTTTCCCAATATTTTTCTAAGAGAGCTATAGTTCTGCAGCTAATGTTTAAGTCACTGGGAGAAAGGTTAAAATGTCTTGTTTTTGATAAGATAATGCAGGGGTTACAAGTCCTGTCAGTACAGCTCTGATTGAATTTTCCAGAACAACAGTTTTGCCATCAACACCAGGAGCTTTGATTCCACAGGAAGACTTAGGTATGTTATAGCTGATGTGTAAAATACTTTGTCAATGGAAAATATCTTATTCCTCTCCGCCCCAATTAATGGAAAGTATAGAGATCTTTATGTTGTGACCTGCAGGCCTTTTTAACTTGTACAATAATGATTTAAACTCATTGTTTTTCAGCAAGAGTATAGGTCAGCAGTTGGAACTATGCACACGAATTAGCAAAGGAGAAAGGTAATTATGCATGTCACAGAAAAAATACTGAGTAATTGTGGTGGAATTCTGAACTATTTGTTCTCTGTTGTTTCATTTGTAGTAACAAATAAATGCTTTACCTCTATAAATTGTAATAAATTCTAAATATTTGGAATGAAACCTTGCTATTATTATGTCTCTTCATGGATAGGCTCCCAACATTCAGACCCACTCCTGGTGGTCCACACACCTCACCCCCACCCCTACTCCCTTTATTAATGTGTAAAATAAACTGGAGAAATATTTCTTGTATTAAAGTGTCTGCTGCAACTACTTTCGAATTCCCTAAGCCATTTTATAATTTTTGTTAAACTCTTTTAAATTGTACAGGTTTGAAAAGTTGAATTTAGGAGAGAATAAGAAACAAATTCATGTAAACAAACAGGGGATCTTTATTGAAAGGTAATTATATTCTGTTACAGCAAAACAAGTGACAACAGCTACATAAGATTTCTTTCCATTCTGTGTCGAACACTACAAGAAAAGGGAAGTTTGTCTTCAGAATGGAAACAGACTAAAGGAAGGTACTGCTGGGCTCCCCTAAATGTTGCCATATCTGTTGAAGAAGATGGGGTTTTTTTTTCATTTTCATCCTATGGATTAAAGGGAATTTGTCAAAAATGGTTTGAAAATCAACAAATTGTACTGATTTCCTTAGATAAGTGAAGGAATTCTTAGAGTATGATTTTTGTTTCAAAGGATATTTTCAAAGTTCCACATAAGACGAATGCAGGAGCTCACAGACACTGGGCTGCATAACTTCTTCTGCCTCTTTTTGAGTTTGGCTGTAACAGCAGACACGGAAGAAATTGTGAGTGCACACGTATTCTGTTAGCTTCACTAGTATTATACAGAAGGCTTCAGAGTAGAGTACTTTGGAATTGATGTTGTGTTTTGTTACATACAGTACACAACACGAGTTTTATGCGTGTTCCACGCAACGCGGTGGAACAAATTTGCCCCAAACACGGTGGACCTTTAAAATTGTCGGCACCTTTGAAGTCTTATTTCTTCCGCGCGAGCTAGACATTGAAGTCCACGGAGGATCTCCGTGCATGCCACCGCCCATCTCCGTGGATGTCACCTGTACCTCTGTCGATGCCACCGTGTACCTCCGTGTGATAAAACAAAGAAATAATTTCCGAAATGATTCACCCAGAAAACCTTTTCTCTTGGCCAGCATGCATGCCCCCCCCCCCCCTACCCCATTCATTATTTAGAAATTAGCTATAAATCATTCAATTCTTGTAATTGTTGTTTAATGATACGTTGGTATTTTGGGTACATATCCGTATGTAGACTTCCCTGCAGACGGTCACACCTTTTTATGAAACGCCCAAATTTTCGACATCCTGTATATAAACACCTGTGTTATTCCCACCACTTGTCGGTACATTGTTTCACGGCACGTGCAGCACAATTTCACCAAATAAAAGAAGGGTCATGAACAACGACAATCACATGCCAGTAATTTCAATTTGATAAATAGCAGCTCAAAGAAATGTGTACCATAAGCAGTGGTTTATTTTTAACTTAAGGTTTTCATTGTAACTAGGAATAGTTGATTAAGGTCTGCTAATAGCCTATATACATGTTTACATTGGAGATGAATTTCATTATGTACTCAACTGTGATGCAATGTGAGCAAAGAATAAAATTTTTATCACCTAAACAAAAAAAAAATTAAAAATATCTTTACTTTTAAACAAACCTTTAGAAAACTCCGTACTTTCATTAAGAAAATAATAAAATAAAATGTGCTCCCCTACCTAGAATGCCCATACTTCACATTAATAATAACACGTGTTTTTTTCCTAACTAAATACTTCATTACACGCATGCATTATTTACTATATGTATATATAACAACTTTTTGTCTTTATATTTTTGTATACCATTGCTTAATGGTGATGAGATCCAATAAATTGAATTGAGTACATGTAGTCTTGAAATATCACAAAGTATACAGTTGACAACGATTGAAATAAAAATGCAGATGTTTTCTCGTTTATTCAGTGACTCACAAACTTGCGCGTCTTCTGAATGAAATTTGTGAAACAAAAGTACTAGGTTTTGGTCAGTTTATAACATCATACAGGGGTGACACTCATCTCATCTCCGTTAGTAATGGATTTTGGGTCATCTGTGCCTTCGTGGACGAATAATCTTGGCTAGCGAAGATGGGGGAAAAAAATGCCTATATAGTCCGCTTGCATTAACATGTATTATGAACGTGAAATCGAAGAATTATATAGTAAATCCAATGATGTTGAAGTATATATATAGCATGTATTTATTTTATTTTTGACTGAGAGGGAGATAAGACAGCTAAGCATGTAACATCGTTTTAGAAGGGGGGGGGGGGGGGGGGGGGGGACTCATTCATTAGTCCTAACCCGGACCAGCCGAAAAATTTAACATGTAAAGAAACATATATATATATATATATATATATATATATATATATATATATATATATATATAAAATGAAAGTGGATGGATAATTAATCAGAAAGAAATTGACAATGTACTTTCAAGATTTATACTGAACGTATTAAACTTCCCGTATCTGCATACATTCATGAATATTATAACCAATGATTATCAATGTTCTCTCTCTCTCTCTCTCTCTCTCTCTCTCTCTCTCTCTCTCTCTCTCTCTCTGTGTGTGTGTGTGTGTGTGTGTGTGTGTGTGTGTTGCTTTCATTATCTAATGCATCTAAATTTTAAAATGATTTCATATAGCAATTAAAGATTTTAATAATCGATAGCGTATATGAATAAAAGCAAATAATCGTTAAGTCATTTCTGTTTATATTGATATTAGTCTTTTTTTCATGAACTAGTTGCATTTGACACCGAGGATTACAAACGCGTAGAATCGGAGAGGGTGTAAAGTTAAGGATTTAGCCTTGTAACTTTTTGTTCTGTGACTTTCCGTGCTACATTCGTAGCGATCTACCCACTGCACGATTTAAGAAATTGAAGTCGGAAGGGGGAATTGAGAGTTTCAGACTACTACACCCCCCTAAGGTTTTCATAATCGGACAATTTGTTGTTTTCTTATTGCCTGTCAAGAATTTTACACAACTTAACCGGCAACATACCCCTTCTAATACATTGAAAAATATAAGTAATGTTAGCACGGGGCTCTATAAAGTTCAATCTGCAGTTTGGTCATACTTCGTTATTCGATAACTTATCTAAAATGAAAAAAAAATGTTTGTCGGTTTAGCGGTACTATGATGTATGACTATAACAATGACCTGTGTATAACTTGTACATTCCATGCAAATTCAAAGGGGTTTTCACATCAGTAGAACAATGGGGGTCAGCTAATCCGTGTATTTGAAATCAACGGAAGTTCTTGGCTTCTTGCGGAAAATGTGAAATATATTGGGTCGGCGCAAGATACCCGTGATCTTAGACTAGATCTGATATCTCTCCGATCCAATATATTTCACACTTTTCATAAGAAGTCAAAACCCAAACTAGCTAACCGTAATTTAGTTATACTGTGACAAAGATCCTAGGAATTTGCATGGTATATACTTATTATAATTTTGTTTTTTGAAAACCTCTATCAATTTGAAAATACATTGAACATAAGTCAATTAACTCGGGATTTTAAAAATAAATAATTCGATGGTTTGTATTTTTGCTTCTATTAATTAAGTAATAAATTAATTCCAATTTGTTAATCATCGATAATGCTCTAATTTCTATATTGGATGAAGTTATATTTGTCAAGATGCATATTAACACAATATGATGAAAGTAATTATGTTAAACAGCGCATTTGTCAGAGAGAGAGAGAGAGAGAGAGAGCACATCGGTAATTATTAAATATCCCTATTACATGTTGTACATGTATGCTTTTCATTTACTGAATATACTAATTCGCATTCAAAACAGGAATTGCCTGCAAGTACGCATTATTTAAACATAGAATTTAAGAATATTTTAATGAAGAACAAAAGACTAAAAGAAAAAATTTCAAAACCAGGTTTTCTCAAAAACATAATATATAGTGTTTGGTATCGTTGGAATTGGCTCAAAACGCTGAAAAACAATATAAGTATCAGGAGGGAAAATATTGACATTTTTCCTTTTCTTAAAATTTCACCCTTATCACGAGTATTTTGCCTGCGGCACATTTTCACATCTCCTGCAAGGCGCCCGTGGCCAGAACAATGCTCTTAGCAGCTGTGTGTATTCGCAAATAACACACACCGTGGAACACGGAGGACACGGTGTATTTCCGTGGATTTTCCACTGTGGTCTTTCCACGGTGGGGTGTATAAAACTCGTGTCGTGTACTGTACTGATATATAATTTACCTGAGTAAATTTAGGCTCCAAAATGCATTGTATAATTTTAGATTAACAGTTTCTAAAACATCTATTACAAAGATGAAGTATTTAGAAAGAACTGCAAAATCTGGAATGTACAGTTTATGAATAGTATAGCAGTTGTTGATTTGTGGAATGTCTGAACATGCATACAATTATGTGAATTTACTTTCTGTGTACACTAACTTTGGAATCAATCCAACATTTTTGATTTTCAATGAAATTATTTGAGATTTACATATATTATATCGTAGGTATATATTTAGACTCTTAACTGATGGGCATAGTCAATATCACTGCATGCACGTGTGTTTCATTTTGTTTGGATAATGCTAAATTCTTTAACTCTCTTATGAATGAAGGGATGGGATAGTATTCGGAGCATACATGTAGGTAAATAAAAAAAATAATAACTACAATATGTGAAACAAAAACTAGAAATGTGCATGCACGTACATTTTCTTTTGAAGGAGCAATTCTTTGAAGGACTAACTTTTTTGTTTTTCGTTAAAGTCGTTTGATATTTGTTGTAGTTATTCATGTATCTTACTAAATTAGTATTCCTCACTCTTGCTTGTGATCAAATTTGCCTGCAAGCATGTGCATGCATGTGTGCTTAATTCTGATTGAACAATTTTAAAATCACCATAAATGCTTTATAAATGCTGGAAACATTATGAAATTTATACTGTAGGTATATGATACGAATGCCTGGTGAATGACATGTACAATGTATGCATGTGCATTGTTTTTCCTTTGAGTTTTTAAATGGTTACAACTTAAAAATAAAAAACCTAAATAAAATTTAAATTTTTGCTATAGGTTTATGATATGACTGCCTGAGGAATAAACAGAAATTCATTCATCAAATATGTGTACACATGAATACTTGCACATTGTAATTTCAAAAGTTAAATCTACGTGTACAACATATTTAGATTTCAATAAATACCAAGTATTGAAATTTATGTCACAGATATATTTGATCCCTACTAATTAGTGTTGTCAAAACTACTTAATCTAAATGTGCAAGCACAAACACAAATTTGATTGGATAATATCAAAACATCTAGAATTCTCTTATGAATGAGGAAAATGAAATGATATTTACACCATGGGTACATACTTCAACAATCTACAATGTAAGATTGATAGTGCTGAAACACACATGCATGCGCTCACTTAGATACATGTACATGTGCATTGTTTTTCAACTTCCTGTTTTGAACTCGCTCTTCTTTCTTTATTTTTATGCCCCCCTTTGAAAAAGAGGGGGCATATTGTTTTGCACCTGTCGGTCTGTAAGACCATGTGTTGTCCGCTCAATATCTTGAGAACCATTCACTTGATGATAATGATATTTCATATGTGGGTTAGTTATGAGTAGAAGAGGATCCCTATTGTTTTCAGGTCAAAAGGTCAAGGGTCAATCTACTCTGGACATAGGAATATAATGTCCGCTCAATATCTTGAGAACCCTTTGTTTGAAAGACATCGAACTTGGCACACTGGTACATCCTAAGGAGTAGATGACCCCTATTGATTTTGAGGTCATATGGTCAAAGGTCAAGGGTCAAACTGGGCATAGGAATATACTGACCATTCAATGTCTAGAGAACCCTTTGTTTGACAGACATCAAACTTGGTACGCCAGTACATCTTCAGAAGAAGATGACCCCCATTGATTTTGAGGTCACATGGTCAAAGGTCAAGGGTCAAACTGGACATAGGAATATACTGTCCGTTAAATATCTCGAGAACCCTTTGCTTGACAGACATCAAACTTGATACACTGGTACATCTTCAAGAGAAGATGACCCCTATTGATTTTGAGGTCACATGGTCAAAGGTCAAGGGTCAAACTTGACATGGGAATATAATGTCTGCTCAGTATCTTGAGAACCCTTTTCTTGACAGACATCAAACTTAGTACACTGATACGACTTCAGGAGAAGATGACCACTATTGATTTTGAGGTCACATGGTCAAAGGTCAAGGGTCACACTAGACAGGAATATACTGTCCGTTCAATATTTTGAGAACCCTTCGCTTGACAGACATCAAACTTGGTACACTGGTACATCTTCAGGAGAAAATTACCCCTATTGATTTTAGATCACATGGTCAAAGATCAAGGGTCAAACTGGACATTGGAATATACTGTCTGCTCCATATCTTGAGAACCCTTTGCTTGACAGACATTAAACTTGGTACACTGGTACATCTTCAGGAGAAAATTACCCCTATTGATTTTAGATCACATGGTCAAAGATCAAGGGTCAAACTGGACATTGGAATATACTGTCTGCTCCATATCTTGAGAACCCTTTGCTTGACAGACATTAAACTTGGTACACTGGTACATCTTCAGGAGAAGATGACACCTATTGATTTTGAGGTCGCGTGGTCAAAGGTCAAGGGTTAAACTGTACATGGGAATATACTGTCCACTCAATATCTTGAGAACCCTTTGCTTGACAGACATCAAACTTGGTACACTGGTACATCTTCAGGAGAAGATGACTACTAATTATTTTAAGGTCACATGGTCAAAAGTCAAGGGTCAAATTGGACATAGGAATATACTGTCCGTTCAATATCTTGAGAACCCTTTGCTTGACAGACATCAAACTTGGTACACTGGTACATCTTCATGAGTTGATGACCCCTATTGATTTTTAGGTCACATGGTCAATCCACTCTTGACATAGGAAGATATTGTCTGCTCAATATTTTGAATTGATGATACTACTCTCAATTAAATGATGTGTGTGTGTATAACCCTTTTCAATTCTGCACCATGGGGGGGGGCATATGTGTTTTACAAACATCTCTTGTTCATTGAAATCTTTTGAAATTTATCTTATATTACTACTTTGTACATCAAGACTAGAGTGTGTAAGCTGTGAACCTGTTTGTTTTAGGTTAGCAGAATGTGTAAATACAGTGATATGATATCTGGTGTTGAGGACCTGGCAGTCAGAGGAAGTCTAATGAAGGGCAGATTTGCAGCTGTTCTTCTGTACATTCAGAGAAACGTCAACGTGAACAATCTTGCTGAAAAGCTGGCAGATGACTTCAATTCAGCCTCCATGTAAGCCCCGCTCTCTCCATTTACACAAAGAAAGTTCTGATTTCTTTATTTTACAAGTGAATTAAAACTTATGTATTTTGGTAGAAGCAAGAAAATTTAATTGCTGCTGATTTTAATGATATGAAAAGTTGCTCACGGAATACATCCATTTCAGGAAACTGGGTCAGGATGAGATGAGGCGTTACAATCACTGGACCGTGGTCTGTGCATACCTGGAGCATGTGACTGAAGTATTTGAAAGAAGCAGTGATGTGGAACTGTCACAGTATCTATTTATAGGTGCATAATTCATAATCCTATTCAATAATAGGTGAAAATAATTCACAATCCTATTGAATAATAAATTAAAAATGATAATTCATAATGCACTTACACCTCAAAATATTTATTTGTTAATTCTTTTAGGACATCTGATTTAACCTTAATATGAAGAGATTTGTACATTTCCATGTATGATATTGCATTTTATTTAATGGGCTTGTTTTGTCAAAATTCATCAAAAATTTTACATATTTTCTATGAGATGTTTTTAGTCAGCTGTAAATTGTATGTAATGAACGATGGGTATAGTTATTTGTACATGTGCCTGTATTTTCTTTTTACCTTGTTTCATTACAGGGGATGGTATTGGAAGGATACTAGATTCTTGTAAAAGTTCAGAAATCAGTACTATAGTCATTTCATTGCAAGAGATACTCTCCAAGTGCAGGTAAAACATCTCTTGTGAGTTAGAGTCATTCTAAACCAGAATTTGTTGCGAGGAAACTACTGTAGATTCTTGTATTTTACGCAAGTGCTTAATATAACGAAATGCCTTGTGGACATCATGAACTCGTGAGTGGTCTATTGATCAAGAGTTTTAAAATATGAAATTATGAAAATAAAAGCAGCTAATTTTATTTCATATGTGGTGCTTCCCGCAAAATTACGTGATCATAAATTCCTCGCATATATTTAGAAATCTACAGTATATCTTATGGATTTTTGGAGACGGATAAAACTTACAGTAAAGCCCAGACTTTGTTTAATCATTGTTTTTGTCCTGTCTGTCCAAAACTTTAACCCTGGTCGTAACTTTTGAATGGTGAGTGATAGATCTCGTATTTCACACGTGCATTCCTTATGACAAGACCTTTTTTTATGACACCAAATTCTATAACCTTGCAACCTTGACCTTGGAGTTTGACTTTATGAAAACCTAACCTTTCAATATCTTCTGAATTATTTAAGGTAGAGCTTTCATATTTTGTATTTAGATTTAAAAATGTTGAAATCTGTGTCTCTCTGGTCTTCAGCTATGCAATATTTCAAATATACCCCAATTTGGATGAGCCCCCTGGGGGATATTTATTTGTCCCATTCGTTGAAAATTTCCTAGGTCTCCTTTTTCTGCCTCAGAGTGTACAAGTTTTATTTCTGATTCATCTGTTATTTATTGCACACATTTTTTAAGACTTCCTGTCATTGTAAACTAACATAATTTCTAATTTTAGGTTTTGCGATTCTGATAAATGATTTTAAGGAGGTACTCTACACCGTCATAATGGCTGACTTCCTTTTAAAACATGGATGAAAATATACATATCAGCAATATCTATCTATTAATTAAAAATATTCTCGCCTAGCTGAGTAGCTCAGTAGGTTGGCACGTTGACTGCTGAATTCTAGATCGTGGGTTCGAGTCGAGCAGGGGTTTTAAATTTTTCTCAGATTGCCTTCTACTAAAACTGCATTTTTGAACTAAATACAGTGAAAGTTTCTATTTCAAAATATTGTTGTACATATCCTCCACTTTTCATCCATATAAAATTTCTCTGGTGTAGCATACATCCTTAAACATGAAGAACTTGGCATGTACAGCGTGTACAATTTTAACTTTCAGAGACATCATTTCAAGAAGTTTCGTCATGACTGCATCAAACTCGGGCAAGTACTGATAAATACACCCATTTTTATTTTAGAATCCATGATCTGAATTCAGTGTTTCTGTACATATCCACTGTTTTGTTATCGTCACGGTAACTTTTGTTCCAGCTATGTACGCGGCAGTGATGACCAACATCTCTCCCTCGCTGAGGACTCTCTGCTGTAGTGTGACAGCACCACTACCCTGTGCCGACCTGTTAGCAGCTTTGTGTTTATTGTCTGTAGATTGGTGAGTGACACAGTCATATATATAAAGGTCTAAAATTCTTAAATATTTCCTTATATTCTTGTGTTGGGATCCAGGTTACAATAGGTCCTCAGTGCCCCTTGCTTGTCGTAAGAGGCGACTAAATCCTTTGGATGAGACCGCAAAAACCGAGGTCCCGTGTCACAGCAGGTGTGGCACGATTAAGATCCCTCCCTGCTCAAAGGCCATAAGTGCCGAGAATAGGCCTAAATTTTGCAGCCCTTCACCGGCAATGGTGATGTCTCCATATGAGTGAAATATTTTCGAGAGGAACGTTAAAAAATATTCAATCAATCAATCTTGTGTTGATCTCTTTGCAATTGAATTAAGGAGGTACATTGTATGCTACACCAGAGAAATTTGATATGGATGAAAAGTGGAGGATATGTACAATATATTGAGATTGAAAACATTTAAATTTACTTTCTTAAGTCAAAAAATGCAGTTTTAGTAGAAAGCAATCGGGAAATTTTTTTTATAACTTCTGCTGGACTCGAACACGCGATCTACAGTTCAGCAGTCAATGTGCTATCCTACTGAGCTACTCAGCTAGGCAATGATTTTTGAAATGAATAGGCAAATATTGCTGATATTTAAATTTTCATCCATGTTTTAAAAGGAAGTCAGCAGTGATTACAATTAAGAGTACCTCTGTATAGTCTGCTTAAGAACTGATGGAACATAGTCAGGTTAGGTCAGATCTTCTTACTTAGAGTATACGGCACGGATCCAGGAAGTCTAATTTTGATTAGATTGAATCTGTGTGAATTGAAGTTTATCAATAACCATTTGCCACCTTAGAGTATCTCAGTTGCTTCTCTCAAACATTTTATTATCTTGAATACCTTTATTTGATTTATCATGCTGAAAATTCTGTTTTGATAACAAATGATATTACATGTAAATGTATGGCACCTGATTGACTTCTTATGCAGTAAGACAGAAGAAGATTTTGTCAGCATCTTCAAGTTTTCTCTCAGTGAATCAATTAACAAAAGGTGAGTATCTTATGTTACCATTCAGTAGTGAGCTCATTATTGAATTTGAAAAAGAGACAGACTAGTGACTTTATAATACCCCCCGCAACAAGTTGTGGGGGGGGGGGGGGGGTATACTGGAATCGGGTTGTCCGTCTGTCCGTCCGTCTGTAGACGCAATGGTTTCCGGGCTCTAAAGCATTATCCTTTCCACCTACCGTCACCATATCATACATATGGACTACCCATGGGATGAAGATGTTCCCTATCGATTTTGGGGTCCAAAGGTCAAGCGCACTGGACATCGAAGTAGCAATATGGTTTCCGGGCTCTAAAGCGTTATCCTTTCCACTTACCGTCACCATATCATACATATGGACTACCCATCGGATGAAGATGTTCCCTATCGATTTTGGGGTCCAAAGGTCAAGCGCACTGGACATCGAAGTAGCAATATGGTTTCCGGGCTCTAAAGCCTTATCCTTTCCACCTACCGTCACCATATCATACATATGGACTACCCATGGGATGAAGATGTTCCCTATCGATTTTGGGGTCAAAGGTCATGCGCACTGGACATCGAAGTAGCAATATGGTTTCCGGGCTCTAAAGCGTTATCCTTTCTACCTACCGTCACCATATCATACATATGGACTACCCATGAGATGAAGATGTTCCCTATTGATTTTGGGGTCAAAAGGTCAAAGGTCAAGCACACTGGACATTGAAGTAGCAATATGGTTTCCGGGCTCTAAAGCGTTATACTTTCCACCTACAGTCACCATATCATACATATGGACTACCCATGGGATGAAGATGTTCCCTATCGATTTTGGGGTCAAAGGTCAAGCGCACTGGACATCGAAGTAGCAATATGGTTTCCGGGCTCTAAAGCGTTATCCTTTCTACCTACCGTCACCATATCATACATATGGACTACCCATGAGATGAAGATGTTCCCTATTGATTTTGGGGTCAAAAGGTCAAAGGCCAAGCACACTGGACATTGAAGTAGCAATATGGTTTCCGGGCTCTAAAGCGTTATCCTTTCCACCTACAGTCACCATATCATACATATGGACTACCCATGGGATGAAGATGTTCCCTATCGATTTTGGGGTCAAAAGGTCAAAGGTCACGCACACTGGACATTGAAGTAGCAATATGGTTCGGTTTGTCATGCCATTTGTTTTTTACACTCAGAAAAGAGGTAGTTTATACCTATTACCAACACCCTTTGGGAGATTGGGGTAAGCGGGGGGTATTCTTAGTGAGCATTGCTCACAGTACCTCTTGTTTGAATTAATTCTCTAAAAAATTCTTGAGACTTTGTAACTTTTGAATTAGCATATCAAGTCGCTTCCTGTCCCAAGTTTTGTCGGTGGATGGAGTCGTACAACGACTGTCGGAGCACTTCCCATCATATGAGGGTGCACTAATACAGGCCTGGGTCACCTCCTCAATACTGGTGCCTCAGTCTCCCCTCAGGCTCAAGTAAGTCTAAACTACCGGCTATCATTGTTTACATAAAATGGTCTCATTTACATACCTTAATTAATAAATGTCTGAGCCATATTGAAGATCTACTTGAATATCAATAGTTAATGGATTAGATTAGTTGATTTGCTCTAGATCTCAGAGTAGTACTTTTTTGTAAAAACCTAAAAATGTGGGTTTCATCAGAGTCGACATAGGCGTAGATATGTTGATTAGGTATATTGGGTGAGGCTAGCAAGCTACCTAAAAAAGATAAAAAGATCACCTTTATGACCAAAAATTACAGTGCACATTATTCTTAACTGATAGAAAAAATAAGTTGTGTTTTCCCCATATGTTTTAATGGTAGGTATTTTTTCACTAACTTATTTCCAATATTTTTTCAAAATTGTTGATGAAATTTTTGAAAATAACTTTATAACGTTATGATGCAGAGATTTCATGCAAGTGCCAGCTGTACGAGAGATGTTTACCGTTAGTGGAATGGCACCTCCAGAAGATGGACAGATCATTCATTTTATACAGGCAATCCAGAAAACATACGATAAAACCACTGTGAGTGAAACAATAAAACCACTGTGAGTTAAACCATAAAACCACTGTGAGTTAAACATTAAAACCACTGTGAGTTAAACATTAAAACCACTGGGAATTAAACATTAAAACCACTGAGTTAAACATTAAAACCACTGTGAGTTAAACATTAAAACCACTGGGAATTAAACATTAAAACCACTGAGTTAAATGATAAAACCACTGTGAGTTAAACATTAAAACCACTGAATTAAATATTAAAACCATTGTGAGTTAAACATTAAAACCACTGTGAGCTAAACAATAAAACCACTGGGAATTAAACATTAAAACCACTGCCAGTTAAGTGATAAAACCACTGTGAGTTGAAAATTAAAACCACTGTGAATTAAATGATTTTGTAACAACAAAACCAATGTGAGTGAAAAGATCTTAAGACAACAACTGCATATTCAAGTTTCTTACAATTTTCCTTCATTTGTATATTTGTTTAAAGAGTGTACACCTGAGAGTTATTGCATATTGTCAAAGATCGTTTGACTCAGATGATACTTGTTTAAAAAATATTGCTTGTACATTTTTGTAAGTATTTTTAATTTCTTTCATCACTAAGGGACATAATGCAATTGTGTTATTATAAAAATAATGCAATTTTTTTTGTCCTTATGAGTTACCTTTCTTTGTTCCTGTCCTTCATCAATTAGCATGTGTATTTTTTTATTTTGAAATAACTCAAACAGGTTATTTTTAGTAAGCTTGTTTATGTTGTTTTGTGGCAACCCCCCCCCCCCTAAACCTCCCCCCCCCCCCCTTTCACTTCACATCATGTGCACCACAGATTTTCGTTCTTGCACCAAGATCAAAAGAAATGTTTTATTTAAAATCTTACTGAATCTGGGAAAAGTATTCAAAGTCTTTGGAAAAGTGAAGAAAATTGTTCTTTTGTCGATAAAAATGTCACCCAAAAATGTAAATAGCACCTAAAAGTAACAAGTAAAATACCACCAGTCTACACCTGCTACATTTCTTCTGCCACAACTGTTTATTAGAGTTTGTGCACTGCATCTTCTTTTACATCATGGAATCCCAAAATGCAATATATAGGCAGGAAATACAAAAAGCCCAAACATTTCAGACCCTTAGAGATCGCAAAAATAAAAAATGCGTTACAGGTGACTCGAGATGGCTTGAACTTCGATCTCTCGAAGTGAAATCATGGTCCCAATTTTTTTCTCTATATAACAAAGCATTTTTACTATCGATCTCTCGAACGTTCGATCTCTCGAAGTGAAGTTGGGTCCCGTAAGACACATTTCATTGTTTTTCACTCTCAATCTCTCGAAGTGGTGGTAGCGTATACCCACCATTACACAAGCGTGTAATAATTTCCGCTTGGGCCTTACCTGGATTTTGTTGAATGCTGGAGGTGTAATAGGTGTTTACATAGTTGAAACATCACTGGTGCTTCTTTGTGGAGGTGACACACTTGAGTATATAATTGGTTAATTGGTCAGTTTACACCTTGCACTGGGGTTTTGAGTTGGGATGATTAAAATTATATATAATCCAACTATGACTGAAATCTATAATTTGTTTTGGTGTGACAACGAAAGAGGAAGTTTTATACATAATTTAGAGATCTACAGACTGTTAAATTTCTCGAGTTTCTTCTTTGTGTAAAGTTACTCTAAAACATCGTTTTACTCATTCGTTAGAATTTCTGTTTTGGGTAAAACGACATAATATTGTGCTCTGTTTAGTTTGCGATAGTAAAGCGTCATCTGAACTTGGTTTTGTATGCCTATCTAAGCATGATCAAAGAACATATAAATACATAAACTTTGAAATGTTTTTATTAATGCAAAATAAGGTTTTTTTATTTTGATATCAAAGTACCTGACGAATCTGAAGGAATACATGTCAAAACGACATCATATGATCTTGTTGGTATACATTTCCGGTTACTGTAAAATCTGAACCATACCAGCGAACCTTCAATTTCCGAATTTCGATCTCTTGAACTCTCGATCTCTCGAAGTTTTATCAAGGTCCATTGAACTACGAGTTATCAAGAGTCACCTGTATTTAAAAAAAATATGTATTTGTTAAATAACTTTTGTGCCTTATTTTTCAAATAACATGTTTGTATAAAAGTTAAAATCTTATACAGGGCTGGAAGGAGAGGATGTGTTTGAGGGATAAGGTGATGCAATTCTTTGTTGACATTCATAAACATATAGCTCCAGTCATGCATGCTCTACATCCAGCTGATATTCTAAAGAATGTGTATGCTGTGCTAGGCTACCTGGTGAAACACTGTGCACCTGTCCTGTTTGTTCAGGTGAGTGACATATGTTTTGTCTCTACAGGTGCTCTCCCCATTTTAGTTTCACCCATTTTTATACGCCTGCATAAAAATGCGGGCGTATTATGCTATACTGCTGCCTTCCGTCTGTCTGTCTGCCTGCCTGTCTGTCCCTTTAACTTTTGGTCTTCGCAACTCCTCCTAAATCCTTTGGGGAATTTTGATGAAACTTGGTACAAAGAAAGATCACAATGTGGAGCTGTGCATATTGCAAGGGGAATGCTGTCCAATGTTTTTTAAAGGAGTTGTGGCCCATGGACTTAATTTTTTCTATTCAAAATACTTTGTCTTCGCAACTCCTCCTAAATCCTTTGGGGGATTTTGATGAAACTTGGTACAAAGAAAGATCACAATGTGGAGATGTGCATATTACAAGGGGAATGCTGCACCACTATTTATGAAGGAGTTAGGGCCCTTGGACTTAGATTTATTTTATGCAAGTACCTTGTCTTCGCAACTCCTCTTAAACCCTTTGGGGGATTTCAATGAAACTTAAGTACAAAGGAAGATCACAATGTGTAGATGTGCATATTACAAGGGGAATGCTGTCCCACTATTTTTAGCTCTTCTGAGCCGAAGGCTCAAAGAACTAATCACATGGCCATATCTCTGGCATGCGGTGTGCGTCAACTTTTTGGAAAAAGGGCTTTATCTCAAGAACCCCTTGGCCAATTTTTGTCAAATTTGTCACAGGATATCCTTGGCCAAAGGGCTTTCATTTGTACTAAAACTAGGGTTGTGACCCTTTAACAAGGAGAGATAATTAGGAAAATGCAAACAAAAGTAGTGGTTGCTAAAAAATCTTCTCAAGAACCACTGGGCAAATTATCACCAAACTTATGCATGAGGATAGGTTGTAGATAAAAAAAATTGTACAAGGCATCATCCTGGGGCAAAGGGTGTGGTCTCAAGGTCACTTCAAAGTTGACCTTAAATTTTGTTTTGTTAAAACTTTGATATTTTGCTTAGTATAAGGACTAGGATCATCAAATTTTGTCAGTTGATGCATCTTAGGACCTAATATCATGTTGTCTCAAAAGTAGGTCATGGTGACTTACTTTTTGAATTTCACATGGAATTATTATTAAATGGATTTTGATGCATATCTTGGACACGTTTGAGCATATGATCATCAAAAGTTGTCAGTTGATGGATCATGGGACCTTGAACTGCGTCATGTGAAAAGTATGTCACCATGACCTACTTTCTGAATTTTATGGCTAACCATTTATGAATACATTTTAGGTTGTTATTTCAGATACCGAGAGGTTTAGAATCATCAAACCTTGTAAGTTGATGCGTCTAGAGGCCTCAAAACATATCTATATTAAAAAAATAGGTCACAGTGACCTACTTTTTGAATTTTGCAGACATTCAAATTTCACATTTTCAATTTTAGATGCATATTTTGGACACTATGAAAGCTAGGATCATCAAACTTTGTCAGTTGATGCATCTTGAGTCTTCATAGTTTGTCGACCAAAAAGTAGGTCACTGTGACCTACTTTTGGAATTTGACGTTTATATCTGAATATTTCAGATACTATTTGACTTCAATTATCAAACTTTGTCAGTTGATCATCTTGAGTCTTTGGAGTGTGTCGACCAAAAAGTAGGTCACCGTGACCTATTTTTGGATTTTGACGGCTATATTTGAATACTATTTGACTTGTCAGTTGATGCATCTTGAGTCTTCAGTGTGTTCACCAAAAGTAGGTCACCGTGACCTACTTTTGGACAGTTACATTTAAATTTTCAGGTACTATTTGACTTAACATCATCAAACTTTGTTAATTGATGAATCTTGGTTAGTGAGAATTTTTGCCTGTTCTACAATGTATCAGAAGAGCGATTCTAGGCCCATGGGCCTCTTGTTGAAGGAGTTACAGGCCTTGGACTTAGATTTATTTAATGCAAAATACATTGTTATTGCAACTCCGACGAAATCCTTTTGTGGATAATCCTTTCTTACTTGTTTAAATTCCTGGGTCAATAATGTATGCGGGTGCATCATGTACCGGTTTAGTGGTGCCCTATTTTTGGCCACAGATTTACAAACTGAGTAAAACTCCAGATTTGGCACCCAAAATGGCTGAATATTTTGGCTGATATTTGACTTTGGCATGTAACACCCCCCCCCCCCCCCCCTTTCAGAAATCCTGGATCCACCACTGCTTCCTCTTTCCATGTAATCAGTATCTTCAATGGACTGTCTTGTCTTTACAGTCCAAGCCAGACTGTCCCCTACCAAACATCCTGACTGCCTTGATTGTCCCTCACTTCATGTTCAATGCTGACAAACCTCCAAAGTCTGCTTTTGTAAACATTGTTGGCCAGCATCTTCATCAAGTAAGAGGAGTGACCTTTTATTGCTTTTTTTTTTTTTTTTTTTTTTTTTTTGCTTTGTTTTGTTTTGTAACAAGTAATCCTTTCTGTTGATATCATTGTTAGTAACTGTATATAATTCAATTATAAGGTTTGTCTCAGATTTATTTTTAGGCTTTGTTTCTTTTTTATTTCAGTTTGTGATAGGTCTCTCCAAGCTTGAATACAGACGAGCAACTTATGTCAACAGAAAACTAGGGGATATTGTTACTATATATCTGCCCAAATATTGGGTGGGGGTTATTTTTTTTACTTTCTCTTTTAAAGCAAATGATAAATCCAGAACTCCTCTTTAAGAGAGAATTTTATATTTTTTTTGTAACACACAATTTGATTTGCCAAGCAACATACTTTATATTTCAGTAACATAACTTGCTGCATAAAGCATTAACACTTGACTTTATGAAATTTTTTCGTTAAGTGACGTGAAGTGAATGGAGTATTTTTACCTTACAGAGCTCTTCTCTAGGCCCAGCAAGGTCACACCCACTTGTGGTAAGGAAAAATACTACTGTAACAAAGATCTACTTGTGTTTTGATAATAGATGAAAAGGCAACATGTTGTTTCATGCATCTAGCAGTTACTAGACATATAAGATGGAAAATTTGAAGTCTCGTGATGAACTTTTCTATGATGTCATGATCACAATATAATGCTCTGTAAATGTTGACTCGATCACATTAATGGCGATGTTCATATTTCCAGTTGTCCTTAAAGTCCTCCTTCAGTAAGAGTCCATCAGAAACTGATCTGGCCTTCAGACACTTCATGCTGGAACTAGTTTGTGAGAAATATCTTCAACTTAGTCACCATAGCTACAACCCTAATCATCAATATGTGAGTTACACTTCATGCAAAATATTTAGGTTTTTTTTTCCATGTACAGTCAAACCTCATTATCTCAAACTCGATGGGACTGAGAAAAAACTTAAAAATATCCAAGACTTTGAGATGTCAAGGGTAAAATACTTAAGAATAAGTGGTTGGGACTTCCAGATCACTTCGACACATTCATGGTGCTGGAGATATCGGTGGACGAGATATCGAGGTTCGACTGTAAATAGGTATGACACTGCTCGACTACCTACATTAAAACATCTACTATGTACAGTGTACATTGCTTATTCATATTCTGTTTCAAACTTGAGTACATATTCTATTTCAAAATTGGGTACAATGTATAAAGATCGGGACATTTCTTGGTTTTCAAAGAAAAATTGAAAAAGATCATGGTCATTGGAAGGCTAGTCTTGATTTCCTGACAAAGTAAATAATTTTTTTTTCTTTTGTATTTTGCATTGGAACTCAAATTTACTTTGCAAAGATGCTTAAAAACTCAGTTTCAAATAGATTTTAGTGTCAAGTATAGAAGCTAAAGTCACTGGAATGAAAATTCCAAATTCTGTGTGGTAAATATTTTTCAACAATATGCCATGTTTGGGTGTGTATGCCATGTAGGGTCAGGTACTGTCAAAGGGTTACTAATCTCACAGCTGATGATTAGCATGTGCAGGTAGATTCTGATTTATAAATGTAAGCAGCTTTGTATATGAATTTAGTTTATATGAATTTAGTTTGTGTCTCAGTACATTGGAGACAGAAGGCCCCAAAGTTTAGATAACAAATTCATTTCTTTTGTAAACTTTCTTGATTTATTTTTCTGTAAAATTGCAGTTATTTCGGATAAGACACACGTTTAATTGCCGATTAAGCATTATCTTTTATTTATAGGCGATTAAGTTTCTGCTAGAAGTGATAAAACACACAACAGACCCAGAGGTTGTGGAGAGGTAATATCTTTTATCACTGAATTAATGTCTTTTGATGTCTAGTCTTCTAACATATTTATACCCTCACAATAAAAATACCGTGGATATGATCATTTGTCTGTACCATGTAAAATGTATAAAATACCCTGTCAGATTCTGTTATAGTTTGAGATAGCGGGTCTAGATTACAACCATTAATCGATTAACAAAAGTTGTGAACATTTTGTTCAAAATTAACTACCAGATTTCAGTCATGTACTCTACACTTGCTATAGATACTGCAGGCAGGGAAAGAAAGCTGTCTATTGATATATAGGTCAAAAGGTTATCAGTTTATGTGTGAGTCAAAGTTATGAAGAAAGCTGTTGTAGATTTTCTGTCTCATTTGGTGTAGATGTAGGAGTCAGCTGGGTTTGATCGCGGGTGGCCAGATAGCTCAGTTGGTAGAGCCCTGACTAGAGATTCAGGGGGCCCGGGTTCGAATCCCATTCTGGTCCATTGCATTTTCTCCCTTCCTGTTACATTTGGTGCTGTGACCAGCCCCTGGAACTAGCAGGTGAAAATGCTTGCCAGGGGATTAAGATCCTGGGTTGATGTCTTCAGGTGTGAAGACATTTAAGGAGGGGGAATGTGGCTGTCAGACAGGTTCAATTGCTGGTGACCAGATAGCTCAGTTGGTAGAGCACCTGACTAGAAAATTCAGGGGGCCTGGGGGGGGGGGGGGGATTAAAACCCCTGCTGGACTCGAACCCTTGATCTACAGTTCAGCAGTTGATATGCTAAGCTACTCAGCTATGCAATTTCAAATCTAAAAGGAATAGACCAATATTGCTGATATTCATATTTTCGTGTTTTAGATGCAAGTCAGTCATTATGATAATATAAAATACCTCTTTAAATTTTGTACTTTAAATCCGTCATCATTACCTAAATTGATAATAAAATTGTGAATTCATTTTTAGCAATAACTTCAAATAGAGCGGTTTACTGGTGTTTAAAAATATTACATGTTATTTCTGAAAAATATTTTTTGATTGTGAAACAGTTTGGGGGAAGGAACAAATATATAGGAAGATTATTATAACAAACAAGCTTAAGCAAAAATTAAATAAATGAAAGACTTTAAAGTAATTTTTGTGTACACTTCACACACTTTAAAATATGAATAGTACAATCATGCTGTTTCAATTTATGAATGATGTTTTTATCTCATTACCGTAGTATGAAGTGTGTAAATTTTATGTAAAACATGTATGTTTGAATTAGTCTTCTAATTTTATACACAAATGCAAACAACTTACACAGCATATTTTAAACTTCTAGAATGAAACTGCGGAAAGTAATATGGGGTTAAAGGTACAGACATCTATATAGATATGAAACTTGTGAGGGTATTGCAATATTCCACTTTATACATGTAGTGTGATTTTTAGTGTTATATTCTGATGTCATACATGGAATATATGAATTTTAAAAAGATAGCTTTAATGTGGTCTTATGTTACTTTTTACACATTGTGTATACAGTATTGGGATGCTTAAACAATGTATCTGACAGGCATTGTTTGAGGCAAGCTTTATTTTGATGACAGCTATATTTTAGAAAAGTGTTGGTAATCCTAATGCCATTGTAAATATTGGACTTTTCCCACATTTTTAGTTTTCAGTGGAAAAGTTCCATAATTTTGTATATCTCTTTTCTGCATTTTAAGAAAAACTTTAGAAACAAGATTCATATTGTTTAATACTAGATAAGGCATTGGTAAAGTATTAACAAGATCACTCTAAAAAAAAAATTCAAAATCAGAAACAAACATTGAAAATGACATTTTCAGCCCACAGATTACAGCAGATGATAGTGGGCTTCATCTCCGATGCCACATTACAAGAAATGTTGTGAAAATGGGGGCAAATATAGTTACACACAATGTAAGAATTAAAGTTTGAAGGAAAAAAATACATTCCATGCTAACAATATACATGTACATACTATAGTTGTAGGTTCTTCTTTCAGAGAGTCTTTTACCAAACATTATTGAAGTGGAAGATGAGTGGGGTTTATTTACACTGAATGTAAAGCATAAACTCACAGTTTATGCTTTACAATAATTCCCATATTTCATTCACTTTTCTTGTTTTTACAGTGACTGTCGAATTATACTCTGCCCTATCCTGAAGGTTGACCTTTTGACCTCTACCCATCAGTCCAAGCTTCTAATTCAGAATGTTATGGAGGCTGTGTGTTTAAGTCAACAAAAAACAGACATGTAAGTTATATAGATACCACAACCATATTGCTAATTTTGGAAGTGTAGTCAATAGTTATCATAAGCTGTGGTTGGATGCTCAGTGCTCAGGATTACCTGGACTGTGATATATTCTTAATGTTTGATAAGTATGTAATATAAATGTATGTTCTAAGGTATGGTTTTTCATGCTAGATATCAAATTTAAAAAATTAGGAATATTTCAACAAAGAAGAAAGTTTATCCACCCTATTCAGGAGACAGACGTGAATATGAAAGCAAATGAAGTCTCTTTCACAGAATTGTGTGGTCATTAAAATATGTAATAATTTAACAAATCTATGAAAAATAATAGAAAATGGCCATTTTCTCCAGTTTTTCATTTAAGAAGAGTTGTTAACAGTCATTGCCAATGCACTTTAGAATATTTTATGGTTGGTTGTATGTTGTTTAACGTCCCACTCGAGAATCTTTCATTCATATGGAGACGTCACCACTGCCGGTGAAGGGCTGCAAAATTTAGGCCTATGCTCCACACTTACGACCTGCTGTAACACGGGGCCTCGGTTTTTGCGGCCCCCATTTAGTCGCCTCTTATGACAAGCAAGGGGTACTGAGGACCTATTCTAACCCGGATATAGCGAATTTACAGTTATAGCAAAGTGAAACCAATCTCCCCTGTAAATTCCTTATATATCTATGCCCCTCCTTCAAAGAAGAGGGGCATATTGGTTTGCACCTGTCGGTCGGTCGGTATCAATATCTCGAGAACCATTCACTTGATCGTAATGATATTTCATATGTGGGTTGGTTATGATAAAAAGAGGACCGCTATTGTTTTTCCGGTCAAAAGGTTAAAGGTCAAGGGTCAGTCTACTCTGGACATAGGAATATACTGTCCGCGCAATATCTTGAGAAAACTTGGTACACTGGTACATCTTAAGGAGTAGATGACCCCTATTGATTTTGAGGTCACATGGTTAAAGGTCAAGGGTCAAAGTGGACATCGGAATATATTGACCACTCAATGTCTTGCAAATCCTTTGCTTGACAGACATCAAACTTGGTACACTGGTATATCTTTAGAAGAAGATGACCCCTATTGATTTTGAGGTCACATGGTCAAAGGTCAAGGGTCAAACTGGACATTGGAATATACTGTCTGCTCAATATCTTGAGAACCCTTTGCTTGAAAGACATCAAACTTGGTACACTGGTACATCATCAGGAGAAGATGACACCTATTGATTTTGAGGTCGCGTTGCCAAGGATCAAACTGGACATAGGAATATACTGTACATTCAATGTCTTCAGAACCCTTTGTTTGACAGACATCAAACTTGGTACACTGGTACATTTTCAGGAGTTGATGACCCCTATTGAATTTTAGGTCACATGGTCAATCCACTCTTGACATAGGATGATATTGTCTGCTCAATATTTTGAATTGATGATACTAATCTCAATTAAATGATGTGTGTGTATAACCCTTTTCAATTTTGCACCATGGGGGGCATATGTGTTTTACAAACATCTCTTGCCTATATTAAAATTCTGCGTCTATATCTGTATAGCGAACACACATACAGCAAATTTATGCATAGTTATATAAACGAAGCAAATTTCTGTTCCCCTTGAATTAAAACTGAACGTAAAAATCAACTTCCATAACTAAGTTTGTGTGTTTTGGTTTTTGTTGTGTTTTTTTTGTTGTTTTTATGCCACGGAGATCGAAGATGGGGGGGGGGGGGGGGGGGGGGGGGGGGGGGGGCTTGTTTTTGTCCTGTCTGTCATTCTCTCATTCTGCCTAAAACTTGAACCTTTCTAATACTAACTTTCAAACAGTAAGTGCTAGAGCTTTGATATTTCACATGAGTATGCTTGTGACAAGACCTTTCCTTGGGTACTACATGTAAACCTTTTGACCTTGGCATTTGACATACTTTTAAAAGAAATGACATTGGTCATAATTTCTAAATGGAAATATTAGAGCTTTCATACTGCATATGAGCATTTCTTGTAACAAGATCTTTCTACTGGTACCAAGATATTTGTCCTTGTGACATTGGTCATCTTTGGAATTGACCTTTATCGGGGGAGGGGGGGGGAAGCATTTGTGTTTTACACATCTTGTTTCAGATTGAAACCGGATGTGACTTATTTGAAAATCGTTTTCCTTTGTCATAGGATTCACATTATTACGAAATCTCTCTTTGTGTTTTGTCAAAAGGGGTTGTTGACGGCTTGAAGCTCAACAATACTTAAACATTTATTTAGCAAATATACTGTCGGTATTGTTTATATTCTTGTTATTGATTGTGTTTATTTCATCGTATAATCTTTATTTGTGCTTTTTCAAAACGTTTAATTCAAATGGTCAGATTTTCGCCCGGGCGATCCCGGATCAAATTTCAGGTGACGTTCTTTTCAGTTTTCTTTTTCTTGAAAAATATTTTTCAGTAGCCAGTGATAAGATTAAAACACAAAATTAATGAGATATGTACAAGTGTAAAAAAAACTTTAAGATATAAGAGGTCGGAATTAAAGATAACATGTACGCCTATATTTCCTAAAGTCTTCATCGTACGTGTATTTTCATTCGGTAATTTAGAAAATCAGTTTATGGACCAAGGATTTTCGAGTTAATAGGCTTTGTATTTCAATCAAAAATATGAAGAAAAATTTCAGACGGACCTGATTAAGTAGTCAATCGAGCATTCAACTACTACAAGATGTGTAAACATGCCCCGTTGAAACAACATGGCGCAATACTGGTGTTTAAAACGCCTTGGAGTGCAAGCAGTCCTTATTACTACGAAACAAACGATGAAGTGTAAATTGATCGTATTTCTTTTTATTCTCTACAATGGTCATAAAGGAAATATCGATGTCTTTTCAATGCCGACTCCTTTATTTAAGTAACAATTTTTTCGACCCCTGCACATTCCAGCACGACATTTCCTCGTTTGTCTTTAATTAAACCACCAAAATTAATAGCGCATAGTCCATAAATGATTTATTCGATTACCGAATAAAAATACAAGGAATACGATAAGAGTTATCCGTAATTACTCAATTATTGGGGGGGGGGGGGACCTCTTCTCACTTTGGGACACTATAAATAGTTTTCATCATATCAATTTATATAACCACATATGCATTCTGATAGTTCTCGTTCCAGAGATGCTACATGTATTAAAAAAAAACAAACAACATTGTATATCAATGGAGATATTGACTACATGTATTCTTTACATTTCACTACTCCATTCCGCAGGCACCATTGCGGCGTTTAGTAATACTCACGATATTTGGAGACAAGGAAAAAATGTTCCTGACGCTTTTTTTTTTTTTTTTTTTTTATTATACAGCTTTGTGATATTGAGAACCAATAATCTTAAAAGACATAGGCTGTGCGCCTTGAGCATATTTTGTTGACAAATTTTTTGACATCTGACATGTACTTGCGTGGTTGAAGCGTATTTAACAGCAATTAATTTTGGAATTACATTAAATAATCCATCAAAATAAATTATCAAATGAGTGTATTACCGGTATGAAATTATTCTTATCAAATGAGTGTATTACTGGTATGAAATTATTCTTATCAAATGAGTGTATTACCGGTATGAAATTATTTTTTCTCGAAAGTAGAGACTTTTTAAATTTCTCCTAGAGATAATGCAAATGTACATATCTTTTTTTTTTTCAGATCTAACGTATGTACCATATTGTCTAAATTCGTCAAAGATCATAAGAAAGGTCATCTGGAGGCCGTATTCAACACCTTACACAAACTTCCTCCAAAATGTGGGCCCTACATATCACAGATCAGTCCCCAGCTACAACACTGCGTGATTGAAAATGAAGCCTTTAGGGGTGTTGGCAGGGACGGTACAGTCAGGTTGGTTTATTGAGTGCAGTAGGAACTGAAGTAATGGACTCTGAAGAGATAAAACTTGACAAGGAAATCATTTATAAGTATATTAAATGTGATGTCTGAAATTAGCAGAACGGGAGTTCAATGGAGAAAGATATGGGAAGTTGTTCATTAATTAAACCTAGGTATATTTTATGTTCAATTATCATTTCAGGTCCAAATATTATCAGCTTATGAAGCACTTCAATCTGGAAGGACAGTGCAAATGAAATAGCTGACATTTGAGTTTGGAATGTGATAAGTGATATGTTGTTAAATAGTGGTGAGTTTCTCCGTGACATGGACAATCCCCACTGTGGAATGATGCCGCATTAGGAGGTGAAATGATGCCGGATTAGGGAGGTGAAATGATGCCGGATTAGGGAGGTGAAATGATGCCGGTGTGTCAGACAGTGTCAATGTACACTGTATGTGTTAACTAGAACAGCACAGCAAGACTGTGAATAGAAGTGTTCAGTCAACTAACATCTCTATGCACTAAATAAAGAAGGAAATAGACTCCATTTGATTGATACAATTTTCTTATTACTTTATAGTTAATTACAAGCTGTAAGTGTTACACACATTTTCGTAACACATCACTTTGTGAGGCAGAATGCTTCTGTGTTATATTAGAATATATTTATATGTCCAATGTTTTTGCCTTTGGTATCTTTTAAAAATTGTAATGGGAGCCCTCATGCATGCGCTGCAGTTGTGAACAATGCGTGTATATTAACGGCTGGGAGTTCCGATAGAAAAAACAGTAGAATGTAAGTATGAAAATGATTTTCATTTTCGATAATACATTAGGGTGTGAACTTCAGTGCTTCTCGCTGGCATCCTTCATGAAGCACTATTTTCAAAAATAAAGTATGTTTCTTATGTGTGTCATTATTCTTGTTGATTGTTTTAAGTCCCGTCGAGAATTTTTTGCTCAGACGTCACAGCTGAAGGTGAAGTACCACTAATATAGACCTATGCTTAGCGCTCAGGGCTCAGTCCACGGACCTCCGTTTTTTAAGGTCACATCCGAAAGACCCGTGATTGCTGAACCACGCCGGGTATTTGGATACTAAGAACCGGGTCAAAGATATAAAATGCCGTTTTGGGACAAGTACATGATATATACTCTCAGCAATTGTATGCGATGATCACAGCGGAAATGAATTGAACAATCATCTTAGCGATAATCGTGCCTTGTTCTAACCAAATTTTGAGTGTTGTAAGTGGATATTTAGTTTACACAAACGTTTTATCATTAGAAGTTTCTGAGAAATCAACAAGTTTTTAACTTTACTCCCTATATCTGCTGAAGGAGAGCGAGATTTTATTTTAAACCTCCACCAATCTATACTATATAATAAATCAAGATATTGACCTTTAACTTGCGTTTTATATATATAGATATATATTTTTATAAGAACGGGAGAAGAAAATTGGGCACAAAGGACCGCAGGTTACCTGAAGTGAAAGATGCTAAGAACGCGGAATTTGAATACTAAGAACGTGGAATTTCGACACTAAAAACATTTAGCAATATGTAACTTCAGGCAAAAATAAATCCAAATTATATACGATATTCATGGATAGTATATTCATATTAAGGTACTAAAAAGCAGTTTGAGTATGTTATTATCAATACATATACATTGCACACAAATAACAAGGGGACAGCTGAATAAAGCTGCAGATAATGGAATAAAAAAAGAGGGGTAGACGTTACGCTTTTTGGAATACTCTTAAGTTCACCGCTTTGAAACAATGCTTTTAATTTTGATGCAAATAAGAGTTTATCAATTAGTGTAGATCAATGTTGCAAAATACCCGTGCTTGGAAATCGGTACATCGAGGTTGGCCCACAAAAGTTTTGACCTTGCGCAAGGACTTTCTCGGAAACTTCTGATAATAAAACGTTTGTTGGTATTGAATATCCACTTGTAACACTCAAACTTTGGTTAGAACAAGGCACGATTATTGCTGAGATGAGTATTCAGTTTATTTCTGTTGTGAACATCACATACGACGGCTGAGAGTAAATATCATGCACTTATCCCAAAACGGTATTTTAAATCTTTGACCCGGTTATTAGCGTCCTGTCCGGTTCTTAGTATCCGAATGCCCGGCGTGTGAGCGTCTGGTGAAGAAGCGATCACTATCTATGTTACCGTCCTAGGTTTGACGCGGCCATCACACGAGCGGGACTCGAACTCGCGGTTACGAAGCGAACTCTACCACAGAGCTACAGCCAATAGTTAATCAGTGTGAACATATGTCTCTCATTTTGTAAATTTATATCGACAGTCTGAGTCATCTGTGGTGGACAATATATTTCTAGTAATGACAAGATTTTTAAAAGATATTTAAAATTTTGTTCGTTATTGATCCAACAACTTTGTAAATCGGTCATCAGTATATGAAATGCACCAATAAAAATACTTTTTTGAAGGATTTCAATTTTTCTGTAATGTTTTACCATTGAATTTGGAAGAAAATATGAATGATACAAAAATGAAAGTCTTTTCATAGGAAAATTGTGTGGTAAATTTGGGTTTTTAACAATATTAAAACATTTACAAATAGTTTTACAATTTTTGGGGGTTGTATCATGTGCCCTTGATGGATTTCAATGGGTATGCAAAGCGAACCATTAAGTACACGTAACTATAGAATATTTTAAAACTACAACTTCAGACTGTTGAAATTTGAAACTGGCACCCTTGTCTACATGCTGCTGAATGTTGTATGTTGCTGTTTAATGAACTCATTATATGTGGTCAACGGGCCGAAAAAAAAGTTTTTGGTCGATATTGAAAAGGACATGTACTTAATAGTGTTAAATTGATCTGATTGTAAAAAAATATTACAAAAACAAAACAAAATGTGTCATTTCTCTAAATAAAAAATCTTAAGTACAGCCCTTTTGTAATGAAATGACAGAATTTGATTTTTCATGACAATGGACTGAGCAGACGGAAGAATTCATATGTCGGAAGGTTTTGTTTTCCAAGCTAGTCGTCCGAATATTGTCTGAATGTACAATAACTTTAAATTGTCTATCATTTGAAACCAGTCAGTTCAATCTGACACACCTTAAGACGAGATTGTTTTCCTTTAACTGAATATTCCCACACTCCTCTTCCTATTGAGATATTTGTAAGGAATGCGACATTGGAAGAATCCTGATTGGCTCCAAGTCTGAGGCAGAAACCACGTGATTGCAGTTTATACAGATTTTGTGCTGCAGACCGACGGTTAGGTCTGTCAAACGAAAAATGAAATGGATTTTCCCAACCATGGTGAAGTTGTGGTAGCAAAGAAAATAAATACATGGTATGATTTCTTCAGGAATCTGGACTCATTAAGAACGTTAAATAGCATTAAATTTTTCCTTTTATTTACATTCTGACAGTACACCTGAAATGTAAGATAGAACATGAAAAGATTGTCGAAATTTGACTTGAACAGTTGAAATGTCCATTGAAATTTGGTCATATGGCTTTGAACACGACGTTTACTAACGGGTTAATTGTTTTTTGTTTTTTTTTTCCATTAATAAACTTATGTTGTGTCAATGTTATTATTTTCAGTAATAAATCTATGCTGTATCAATGTTATTATTCTCAGTAATAAATCTATGCTGTGTCAATGTTATTATTTTCCAATTATAAATATATGCTATATCAATGGTATTATTTTCCAATAAGAAACTTACGCCGTAAAAATATTATTTTCCAATTATAAATATATGCTGTATCAATGTTATTATTTTCCAGTAATAAATATATGCTGTATCAAATCATTTTCCAGTAATAAACCTATGCTATATCAATGTTATTAGTTTCCAATAATAAACCTATGCCGAATCAATGCTATTATTTCTGGATATAAACACTGACTTTTCAACTTGATAACAAAAACCAATTATAAAAAACAAATGATGGAGTGTGAATGTCCTGTATTTTGAGATATGTATGGGACAATTTCTACATCATCGACGGGAAAGCATCCTTTTGTTTTTACCCCCACCCCCACCCATTATAATGACAATCGCAAGCATGTCTATCATCAGAACATTAAATAGTAGCTATGAATGGATGCCATTGTTCTTTGATTAAGCGCCCAGGCTTTTTACGTATCGTATTAGTCGGATAAACTGGTTGATATGATAACTCGTGTATTGTGTGCACGGACTGAAAAATGATATATGTGAAAAATTCTCGAGAGGGACGTTAACCAATATACAATCAATCCATACTGATTTACTGCTTGTGAGTGTTATCAGATGTAGGTTGACAGGATTAGATGTTTCATAATTAGATTACGGGTTCATTAATTGCGGAAGCAGGATACTTTAAATCGGGTATATCGTTTTCACCACTGTCTGCCCAGCTGATACGTAGTAGTGAGTGAATTTGGTTACAATGCATGAATTGACAATCTTCCAATGAAAGTGTCCATGCTGTGTTTTATTATTACGTAAGATAAAATCTACCCCTAGTGCCGATACGAAACTCTTAATGACTCTTACTTATTGATTAGCAGGTCGATGGAAACAAAATATCCTGCCGGTCTAAACATTGTCTTTCTTTGTGCTATATAATAAATGTAAGTGGCTTAGTGACTTAATACAATGAATTAGTCAGTATCTTGTTGAGTATTTAGGTAAAAGGGTTAAAAGTTTTTCTTTTCAACGGAAGATTAACTATTAACAAAATAGAAACCAGTGCATACATTGGAACTCGCTCGAATCCGTCCATTTAAAAACATTTTTCATGTAAAAAGACATTTAAGAAGAGAGAAGCTTTCTGTTTTGATGGAAAGTCGTCATATCGTTTGAATGGCTGATAAACATTCAAAAAGGACTTAATGTTTTGTTCGAACATATTTCTTTGCTTTGAAAAGTAATGATTGGGATGGGTTGTGAATCTTCAAAAATTAGTGTGAAGGTACGGTACTCTCTCTCTCTCTCTCTCTCTCTCTCTCTCTCTCTCTCTCTCTCTCAAGTATAGAATGCAATAGGAATTTAATAATGTAAAGGTACATATATATTACAAGATTAAATGTTGCAAAACCATAATCATAAAATGGTATACATATTTTGAAAAGACCCATTATTGTTGAAGGCGGCTTAAGAATACTCCGTGCAGTTATAGAATTTACTTTTCATTCCCCTTTAAAATGGTCTTTCAAATATTATGACTTCAATTATTTTATGAGCACGTGTTTGCCTGATTCGTTTACTTAAAAGAGTAATTAAAATAGTTAATCCAGGGTCACTGTAAATGCACCATACTTGATATGTATGTGTACCCCAGCTACCCGATTTACCCATGAAAATGGCAGACCATAAAAAAGAAAACACACGGTATTTAAATTTCTCGAATTGATTTCATAACAACAATTTACTTGTAGTTCATTTCCTTTCCGTAAATGTTTCCTATAAATATATCGATTTGAATTTTTGGATTGTTTTTTTTTTTTTTTTTTTTTTTTCCCCTTGCCAAAATTTAAAAAGTGACTATTAAAACACACAAATTGATAAGATAAAGGAAAGCATTTTCTCGTATGACCATCAGTGTGAGACCAACATTACCGAATGGGGCAGCCATGTGGGATTTTGTCTTTACGCTTTGAGGCGTCATTGATCAATGACATGGTGAAAAAATTCCAATTTTAATATAATACAACTTTTTAGGGGAAAACCTTGAGGGTTTTTTTTTTAGTTTACACATAAAGTATAAACCATTTTCAGGTATGCTCTTTCTGACTAATTAGGTTTTGCATTTGAATTCAAATAAGGATTTTGAATTTTCTCAAAGGTTTTCAGGACCAAGAGACATTGACCGTGAATTTTATCCCCTGGGTGGAAAAATGATTCTAGCATCAATAAAATATTCTACAGTCTAGAAATGATCAGGTACAATAAAGTTCACAAACTGACAATGATTTCTCTAAATGTTGGCACCCAATACTCAACACAGACGTTCGTGTTTGTTTTGGGTTTAATAAGAATACAATCTTCGGCGCACTGGTTCCAAGATTGATCATCGACCAAGAAAAGTTAAATATAGATCAAATGTAAGTTAACAGAGACAATAAGGAAGAGTCTTCCCATGCCCAATCATTTTAACGGCTCCTCCGCGGCATGGAGATTGGTAAGATTATAAAAAGTTCGAGGGCGGAAGTTTGGGATTATTATGTAGGTTTTGGTTTGCAGAACTTGTCGTGAATTTGGAATTCACGTGTCTGTAAAATCGAAAGTGTTGTATTACAACAGAACTGTGAATTACGATCTTTTGATTTCGCAACAAAGATATTTTCGTGACTACTTTGACGTATTCACATGCAATTTAATTTCAAAATTCTAAACCCTACATGTATTGAAAAGTTATTTGAATAAAAATGCCTATTTGTTCGCTCTTTGATAAATTGGAAGAAGATGTTTATTAATCCCGTACATACTATAAATGTTCCGTTCATATTGTTTTCCCAGATGCAGTCTAAAGGTTGTTTTAAAGGGGTGGGTGTATTGACACAAACAATTTAACTGTATGGGTAGCTATTGACACTAGGCTTCTGCAATGAGATAGAATTAACAATTTGGGGATGCGCAATTTGGTTTTGAATCTGATCAAAGGACAGTTTATCCTGTACGTGTTTATATTTACTAACTTTGATAAACTACATTTACAGTGAAAAGGGGTCAATTATAAATACAATTGTTATTTTAGAGATAATCAAAAATCATTCGATCTAATTGATAGAGCAAAATTGTGGAGAAAATCAGTCAAATAAGGAATAAATGGTAAAATGTGCGATATTGTCAATTTTGTGTGAAGTTGTCGATGTATTCAGCAGGGTAAGGTATGGTCTCCAATATCATTCTTATTAAATATATTCCCGTGAGGACCCGGGTTGGAATAGGTCCTCAGTACTCCCTTGCTTGTCGTAAGAGGCAACTAAATTGGGCGGTCCTTTGGATGAGACCGCAAAAACCGAGGTCCCGTGTCACAGCAGGTGTGACACGATAAATACTTCCTTGAAAGATATCTCTTGAAGGAGAAGAAAGATGTGTTCAAGGTACTTTTCAAACTTAAGGAGACATCTCTTAAAAACATATACTTCACTTTTTCGTGCCCAAGGAATGTCTAATTGTTAGGAGTAAAAAAAATGGCAACTACAGTCTCATTGATTGAATCATTTTAAACTTATTTCTTAGCTCACATGAGCAGAAAGCTCAAGTGACTCTGTTGTCTGTACGTCTGTAAACTTTACATTTTCGACTTCTTCTCCAAAACCGCTGGGCCAATTTCAACCAAACTTGGCAAAAAGCATTCCTGGGTGAAGGGCTTTCAACTTTTGTCAAATCAAGGGCCATGCCCCCATCAAAGGGGAGATAATCACAAACGTGTAAAAATAGGGTGGGGTCATTTAAATATCTTCTCAAGAACCACTGAGCCAGAAGAGTTGAAATTTACATGAAAGCTTTCTGACATAATGCAGATTCTATTTTGTTGAAATTATGGCCCCCTGGGATAGGATGGGTTCACAAAAGGGGATAAAAGTTTTACATACAAATATATAGGAAAAATCTTTAAAATCTTCTTCTCAAGAACCGCTGGGCCAGAAAAGTGTATATTTACATGAAAGATTTCTGACATAGTGCAGATTCAAGTTTGTGAAAACCATGTCCCCCAGGGGTAGGGTGGGGCCACAATAAGGATTCAAAGTTGTACATACAAAATATATAGAGCAAATTTTTAAAAATCTTCTCAAGAATCACTGAGCCAAAGAAGTCTACATTTACATGAAGGCTTCCTGACATAGTGCAGATTCAAGTTTATATAAAACAAATTCCCCCGGGGATAGCTTGGGGCCACAATAGAGACCAAAGTTTTACATGCGAATATATAGGAAAAATCTTTAAATATGGGCCAAGGTGACTCAGGTGAGCGACGTGGCACATGGGCCTCTTGTTTTAAAAAGTCAAATACTGTTATTGATCCCAATGAAGGATCCTTAGTGAAATAATCGAAATCTGTAAATATCACTGTTCGTTGCCTTCATCTTTCATATGATCAGCATCTTCCCAAGGGAAAGGTTTCGGATCAGTTCCGCTCCTTATTTACATGTACATTTATTTATTCCTTGACTTGGGAAGATGATGTAACATATATGTATAGAAATGAACAGAAGTGAGCATTGCGTCAATCAATTCTTAATGATTGCTCTTGCACATTATAATTTTTTACTTTTATTTCTTTATACAGATTGCTTACTTCAAGCAACGCTAAATTGGTTGTACAAGTACGTATTTTTAAAAAAAATCAATTTCACGATATTTACAGGAACACGATGCAGGAGGCCAAAAACAAAATGGAGAAAAGCCTAGAGAAAATAAGGTACTGTCTGTGTTGGTGTTGCCTTCCGTAACATTTATATAGTTAACTGATGTTTCATCAATAGTAAACCCATGCTGTTTCATTGTACTTTATATTTCGATTTAAAAACACACATACATTGGCACGCAAGAAGCCTTTTAACTTGATATAGAAACTTATAGTCTGTTAAAGAAAGAAGTTTTAGAAAATATAAATGCCTATAGTTTGATTGAATGCTGGGATATAATCGAAGCGGAAACACGAGAGATCCTTTCCGATTATGCAAATTTTCCTCATGCTTCAACTCTTCTATCCCCAAAATACAAACCACGCACTTTATTCCTTAAATAATGAAATTGATGATTTTTTTAAAATTTTGAATTGATATATAAAAATCTTTGCCACGAAATTGAAAAGAACGAACCTTGTGATTTTGTACGACAGGCTGTTCTTGCCATTTGAATAGAAAAAAATCAAATCGTTAAAAGTGTTTAGAAAATCTTTAGGCTACAACATTTTTTATTTTGAATGTCGTAAAAACGATGTACTATTTTTGTTTGAATTTTTAAAATCGTTAAAACAATTCATTTAGACTGTTAAAACGTTAAAAAATATCACAAGAACGATTTGACAAATCTTAAAGACCCATCTCATGACCGTACGGTCAGGTGGCAAGGGACAGTTTCTTTGGTTTTGAAACATGTGGATAGGGGGTATACACCAAAGTCAGATTATGACAAACTAATGAAAAGTCATATTTTCCTTTTATGTCAATACTTGTATTTCATATTAGTGTAGTTAATAAATTATGACCCTAAATTACATGTAATCTATAAATACTGGTGCTGGTGCACAAAACATGCTCTGAGCAGGTTCCCCTTTTTTGCTTTGATTTTCCCTCATTTGGGCTAATCCGCACCACCCCCACACCATCACAGTACCAAACATGGGGATTTAGACACTGTGCACAATCAAGAACCCTATCTGCCCTTCTCAAAAATCTACCTCACATACGGGGCCATCCACCTTCCCTCACAGCTACAGACCTTTTGCTAGACCCTGCATGTTTTCACCGGAATTTCTTCAGCAACTGACCACGTGCCTTAGTTTCGTATTTGCACCCATCTATATGCTAGGAATCATGGTGACACCTACATGTTGTATATCAACATTTTTATGAAGCACTCAGCTACATTTGACATGCATCCTAAAATTATTGTATACATTTTTACACTTGTAATATCACTTCAAATATGGGGTATTTCCATTTTTTGGAAAAGTTGACCGGGCCTATAGTGCGAAACTGTCCCCTGCTACATCAGTGAAAATGTAGGCGGGGCCTAATCTAAACAGATGTTATTTACCTGGAGTGGCCATGGTCTACCAAGGTGTTAATTGCTATATTCCATGGCACTCAAAGAAATACACAGAGACAGAACATGGTAGAAATCTACCTGTCCATGCCTTTTTATAGTTATGATATACACAGGACCTGTCTCGGGGACATCTGCAGAGTTTCTGTTGTCATATTGTTTGAATAATGGTTGTATTCCTAAGGGTAGCTGACACATTCTACAACCACCCCCTCTTTCTCTCTCAGTCATTGACTCAATGAATAATTTCTGTTATAAATATAGAGGTATCATAAACTGATGACATAAATTACTTCAATAAGTTACAAGTTTTAGAAATTATTGTTTGATTTCTGATAATACATGTACATAGAGGGGAAAAAATACAATTATATTGAAATTGCATTGTTCAGGGGTCTTTTTGAAAACAATTGAATTACAAGAAAATAGCAGTTGTGGACAGGTCAATGCTATCAAAACTCAGGTATACTGGGCTTCCTCAAGATCTAAAGAATGGCTGTAGATACTGGCTGTTATTGTTATCAAAACACCTCTCTGGGGTAGCTCCAGACCACAGTGTCTGCAGATGTTACTCCACCTGAGATCTATTGTTAAATGTTTGATTGACAGGTAGCTTACAATTTGGGGGTGTTAACTTAAAATTGGGTCTTTAAGAACGATTTTAAAACTCGGGAAAACGATCTGAAGAAAATCGTAAGAACGATTTAGGAAATCGTTAAAAACAATTTCTGTAGAGTATGTCAGCAAATGTATGTTAAATTGTCTTTTATATGAAGCAGAATTTATTCAATAAGTTCTACATGAGAAGAAAAAAAAAAAACCTCTTGCTGTGGCCTTCGATGCGACATTTAGATACATGTATATCGACGACGTTTTATCTATTAACAATAACTTTCATTCATATATCGATTCGATATCACCTGCACCATCAACTTGTTTGTCACTGATCATTCGAAAGACACTAAGGAGTCGTCATCTTCTGCTTCATACTTAGACATTTTATTAAAAGTAGATATTAACGACAAACTAATAACTCAACTTTATGATAAACGGGATGATTTCAGGTTCTCCATTGTCAGCTCTCCATATTTATGTAGCAATATTCCATTATAACCTGCATATGGTGTTTATAGTTCTAAACTGATTCGATATGCTAGAGCATGTTCTGCGTATGATCGGTGACAAACAAGTTGATGGTGCAGGGGTTTCAATACTCTCGTTTAAAGTCAGCATTCCGCAAATTCTATGGATGTCATGATAATCTAGTTCGTCAATACAACCTATCATTGGGTCAAATGCTGTCTGAGGTGTTCCATGCCGATTTTAGGTCGTTCTTGGCACACTGATTTTGAATACGGATAACTCCGTTTACCTTATCAAAATATAGGGCTCACGGCGGGTGTAACCGGTCGACAGCAGATGCTTACTCCTTCTAGGTACCTGATCCCACCTATAGAATTTCCAGGGGTCTGTGTTTGCCTAACTCTCTATTTTGTATTGCTTATAGGAGTTATGAGATTGATAAATGTTAATGCGGAGAATACTTTGAAGGGATGTAATGTTCATTTCACTATTTGAGTCAAATGCTTTTGAGATATCGTACAATACACATTACATATTGAGCAATCCTCGTATATATGAAAAATCTTTAAAAATGTTCTTAAGAATAACAGGACGATGGTTACTCCTATCAATATGTAAGCATCCTCAGGTAAGGCCATTGCCGATTCAAGGTTGTTCAAATTGTGGTCCCAGGGGGAAGGATGGGGCCACAATAGGAGATCAAAGTTTTAGATAGGGAAAATATTTAAAATTCTTCTCAAGAACAGTTGGATCATTATCATTCATATTAATACGGAAGCATCTTCCGGTAGTGTTTATTCAAGTTTGTTCAATTCAGGGGCCCCAGGGGTAGGGTAGTGCCATAATAGGATATCAAACGATGGAGTATATCCCTATGTTTTAGGTAGATTAATGGGACGGGGGGGGGGGGTGTGAAAATGTGATGATTTAAAAGTCCTTGCCTTTCAGATATTTTTGGTAGTTTAGTAATACAGTCTAACATGAAATGCATGTTTTAATCTTTCTGAATCAGATATTGCAGTTCCACGGCACTAGAATTCTGCTTACAGATCACTGGAACATAACAAACTATATATACAAGTCTAATTTTAGAACTACTTTCAGTTTCTAGCATGCTATGTTAGTATAGGTAAGCTGTATAGATCTTTGTTTTGATTGGTTAAACATTAAATGATTTAAGGTCAGACTTCTTTATCTGGGGTTTCGTTGGACTAGATAAAATGTGTACGGTTGTAAAACGATCGTTAAGTGGGAACACCAGGCATTGATTGGATGGCTTGAATCGATCGACTGGCATTTGTTATCTTTAATGACGCAATAAACTTCGATTTGTATTTTTTAATTTAATTGTTTTTGACATTTTAATGAACCCTATAAATATCTTATCTGTGTTTAAGTGGAAATGTGTATTTTAGGTTGACAGAAATAATATATCTTTTAACGACAGGGTGAGAAGTAAATAATGTTTGAGAGGCCGTGTTACAGTCGAAAATATATGCATACAGAATGTTAGCGAGATTGACAAAAATCCCGTGGAATAGGGAAGTTTCAGCCGGGGGGAAATATTCACAGTCTAAGACGAGGCTGTGCTGAATTCCAGACAACGAATCGTGTTTCTGGGGGTAGAATTTCCCATTTTAACCGCAGCTCAGTGCATATATTCAAGAGCTCTGAGAAAATTCTAAATTTTCAAAATCATTAATTTAGAAAGAGCATACCCAAAAAATGGTAAAAAACAAAACAAAACCCAAACAAACAAACAATATAAGCATGCATGTTCAAAATACAATATAACGTCTTAGCAATGTACGGTAATGTTGGTCTCACAATGGTGATAGTGTGACTAAAAAACTTTCCTTGAAGTTAAATCATTGATCTGCGAGCAGTAATATTTCATTCTGACGATTTGTATTCCAAAGTCGAAAATGAAGCTCTAGTTAGTTTTCTAATTCATGAGCTGCATAACATATATAGAACAGAATATTTCATTTCTAACTCAAGAGTCCAAAGTAGACAAAAATGAGATGATTACAACAATGAAGAGAAGAGATATGATAAAATATATTTCTACACGTAAAACGAAAATATGTATTATCTCATGAAAAATCTTTTGAAGAAAATAAGACATCATAATTGAGGTTTCGTATATATTTCATTAAAAAGAGAGATCGGAATTTCGAATAAGATATATTTTTTTTTCGAATACAGAATGGAATTGCATAATCAGTTTAAGAGTAAGAAAGCGACAGTTTAGGTCCTGTGATCTCATGAACACCAGTCGATTCGCCAAGCACAAAAAATCTATTCTTTCAATGTTTAGGGACACCTGTGCGTAAATTATTAAAATATTGATTCATACTTGTAATGACACCTCCATGTGAAATAATTTTGTTCGGAAATATCAAAGGGTTGAAGTATAAGATTCTGACTTTTTTTTCAATGAAAGTATTTTTTTTTTTTTATTTATGATCTTTGAATAAATTCGTCTTCCTTCAGTGGAATATTTGTCTGTTCGTCTCCCCACCATTTAGTGTAATAAAGAGAGTGCAATTTTAATAGTTTTTAAAAGTGAAAATTTTATCTCTATAAAATGTGTAACTGGTTAGATAAAAGAGATTTCTCTTGAAACGAAAACTATTTCTCAGAGTAAGCGTGTATCTCGTCCTAAGATCGGGATACTTTTTAAACAAGAAGGTACTTCAATTGTAAATAGCGATATCTCATGTGATGTAATAATTAATAAATATTCTTATTCAAAGCGATTTTTATTAAATGAAATGGCATCTTACTTTTCCAAATACAATCTGATAATGCTTTTGAATAGAACATCACTGTGAGCAACACAGTTTTGTTTCTTTCTGCAAAGCACCACTCTATAATACTAAGTGGTAGCGAAATTTTGCTATGTTTCTAAATGGTTGTATTTGGTTGTATATTGTTTAACGTCCTGCTCAAGAATGTTTCATTCATATAAAGATGTCACCACTGCCGGTGAAGGGCCGCAAAATTTAGGCCTATGCTCGGCGCTTATGGCCTTTGAGCAGGGAGGGATCTTTATCGTGCCACATTTGCTGTGGCACGGTGTCTCGGTTTCTGCGGTCTCATCCAAAGAACCGCCCCCATTTAGTCGCTTCTTACGACAAGCAAGGGGTACTGAGCTATTCTAACCCGGATCCCTACGGGATTACTTCTATTTGGGGTTTTGTGTCTGCTTCTAATATGTAACTGCACCGTGGATAAGATATTTTAATAAACACCGGGTATTCAGCTTACTTTAGTGATTTGTATAGTAACCATTAATATTAGTGGATAAAAATGTTTGATTTCTGCAAAGACTAGGAAATAATCCTAGTAAGAAAAGACACACACTGTGAATATGCTGATTTTATGGATAATCTTGTTTTAGCGCTTTTCATGATTTCCTCCTTCCGCTAACTTATGTACACCGCCAATATAAGACCATGTATAATTATACCTGTCTTGAGGGACGCACATCAATTTCAAAATCCACTGATTTATGATTATAGTGCATGTTCTCTGTTTGAAAATGCGCTAATGGGGGGGGGGGGGTGTCGATATATCCAAGTCATTTAAAAGTAATTTACATTGCTTCAAATTCTTAAAGTTTGAAGAAAAATCATTGAAGACAAATATCACATAGTTAAGTTGCTGACATATAAGACTATACAGAATGTTTCGCCTTTCATCAAAGCTATATATCTGGGCTATCTATTCAAATTTCACCGAAAGAAAGGACCGTTTATGTTTCAAAATACAATAGAATAAATGTTTTGAGCGGCAAAGGTAAACACATTTTAAAATCACCAATTTATTGCCCAACATGAGAATTTTTCGTGGTGATAAATTGTCCCGCATGTCAAAACCAAACAGCATCGAGATATGACTTCCGTATCGCTTTTGTAAACATGAATAGTCCAATGGTCTCTTAGTTTACTTATAGGAAGTTCTTTTTAAAAAGTTTAGATAAGCGTCAACTTTATCAGAAAGTCTGAAAACTTCATCCCCAAACCATGTGCACAAGTTAATACCTCAGACAGGACTATGGGCAAAAAGACTAAGGTAATTTGAAATACATATTTTCTAATGATCTAAATTAGCATCTTCAAAGCTAGATAGATTGATAATGAAAATGCCCTGTTATACAGTTTTGTATTTGAATTACGGACACTAGTAGTCTTAAACACTAGAAATCAAATTCTGGTATGTGTGGATACTTAGCATGTTGATTGAATGTGTATGCTACAGCAATCAGAGTTAAAATATATTCGTAAAACAAGGTATCTTTTTAAGGTAATGAGATATATCTTTATTTTAAAGAGATATATTTGTAGGGAACGAGATATCTCATTAAGTTAAGAGGTATTTCTTTCACTTGCAGATACCTTTGCTAAATGTACATGTATTTATTTTATCTATACATGTGTTTTATGACAATTGTTATCAATTAATCTAAGGTGAGAACCTCGTAAGTTGTAAGAACTTGTGTTCAGACCTGTTGTATATTATATATGCAATAAAATATGTTCAAACCAAACCTTTATCATTTAGAGAAATATTTCTTTAAGTTGAAAGAGATATCTGTTAAACTTTAAAGATTTTTCACGAGAGATAGAAGTAGATATCTCTAAGCGACCAAAGGAGACAAAAATAAATATTCTCTACAATAAAGAGATATCTCTCTCGATTTTTCTTATTCCGGTCGAATTCGAACGGAATACTCCCCAAAGCGAAAGCAGGCCAAAAAGAAACGGGGGGGGGGTGGATCTAAGCACAAACACAAGTTTTATATGAACCCACATTAAACTTGACACTACACTACTACTCACTGATGCAGTAATTATTCATTTTGGTATGGTGATTTAAAATGGGTAATGCTGAAGTACATCTTGATATATAGTGATATTGGTGCATGAAAAAGTGAAGATAACAAACAGTGATCAACCCGTAATTCCCATTAAGAGTATGACAATGATGGATTCCTGGACACACCAGAGGTGGGATCAGGTGTCTAGGAGGAGCAAGCATCCATGTTGACCGGTCACGCCCCGCCATGAGCCCTATATTTTGATCAAGAACGAAGTCAAAATTAGTGTGCCAAGAACGGTCTAACAGTCAGTATGAAACACGTCAGACTGCATTCGACATAATGACAAGTTGTATTTGCAATTTAGATAATTATAACAACAATGGAATTTGCGACTTTAAGCAAGACTGTTAAAACCCCTGTAACAGTTAACATCTAAAGACCCATTTGATACCCCTACAATGTTCATAAATATATTCAAGTACAGTAGATCATTCATTTTTGTGTATATGCTTATTTCTCCCTTTTTGTTGAGGGATATAGGGATTACAATAAGTTTTATTTCCTATCAGTTCCTGAAAGAATCGATGAAATCAACATTTTGAATTACTAAACAACTCACTAGGCGCAGGCATAGTATGTCGTCAAGTGCCCCTCTTTTGATATAAAAAAAAAATACAAATACAACCCCCATTCCTAATTTATCAATAACTGATAAGGACCTAAGACTCGTCTCTGGCATATATTACGGGGAACCAATTTAAGTAATTTCGCTTTGGAAAAGACTATCGATGCTTCTATTCCTGTCACCGTTCTATCAGTAGGCACAGAGAGTGTTAACTAGTCCAATCATGCAATGTTTAAATCGATTTAAAGGTCCTAGGTAGAGTGTTTATTTGAGGCTCACGTTTTTAAATTTTTTTAACAACTACACGAATAATTTTAAACACAATCAGCAATGAGTTGCAATATACCCTGGGATGCCTTTGTATGAGGAAGTTTATTGAACGTCTCGTTTCGATGGTATAAAGTTTGAAATATTTGTTGACAATGGGAGTAAGCACCTCCAAAAAGCCTCAAGATCCTGAGGCCCCTTCCACGGAACCGACGTTTGGAAAACCAAAGGTAAGAACAATGGGCTCCCCGTGTCTCTGATTTGTCGTAAATGGGTTTAATATGAATATTATTGACCAGACATTATGATTTGAAATAGACAGATGATAAATTTAAAATAAGTTTCCCCTGATCAAATATGACGAAAATCATAGATCGAACCCCGCGGTATTGTAATCTTGATTACTTATAAATGAGTATTTACATATTCATAGTACATCGCTGCTCTACGCGGTATTGTAATCTTGATTACTTATAAATGAGTATTTACATATTCATAGTACATCGCTGCTCTACCGAATGAGAACTATGAAATATTCAAATGCAGTTACAATATTTGTCTGATTGTGAATTTGCACACTATTAATTTTGGATTTGTGAGGTTTTTATACACACAAATAGTGTGTGAGGTTTAGATAAAGACTTAAAGTGATGCAGTGTGTGTGTGTGTGTGTGTAAGAGGGGTTTAAACTGTCTTCTTACCACAGAAACAAAATCTCCCTTTAATACGTCAGGTCTAAGCAGAGAGAAACACAGCAAAGCCGATTAAAGCATTTGTACTTGAATACATGTATATACACACTTATACCTGAGTACATACATACACATTACAAGAATAAGTTACGGGATCATTTAACAATAAAAATTTGAAAGATTTGTAATACCTCGTCGATTATCGAATTGGATTTTCGTATTGAAAGTTGAAACGGTTAAATACATATCCAAAGGAGATTTCGTGCTTGCCGTTAATCGCGTTGACCACTACTTGTCATAAATCGAAATGCATGCTTATGTCGAGTTTCAAAAAAACGAATTTTCTATTAAAGTATAATTCATCATAATTTTTCATATTCGGTTGCTCTTAAGTGGTGCTAATCTACATTTGTTATGTTCCATTATATGCAATACTGGATATGAAATATAATTCATGATTATCTCCCCTTTTGTTGTACTTTTCGTAGGGTCTTGCTGTAATCTACCTTTAGCCTAATCTTTGCAATGGCTAGTCTGCTTTTGTTCTTAGTAAATATGCATTATTTCCCCCGTGTTAAAGTAAGTCTTTGGTATTGGATAAGCAGCACTTTTGGTGTTTGGCAATACAATCCGGGTTAACAACATTTTGGATGGAGTAGTAATGATTTCTGCCCGAGTTTTACGCGAAACACAAGCCGCATGTAAACAGGTTGGTGCAGTAACTTTCTGTTTTGTCGGTGATAATTTTTGTTGGTGTGGTGTAGGACTAGCAATTCGGAGTTTTTAAACTCAGGAAATGACGGTTTGGTATCATTTAGACAAGGCAGAAGTTTCACTTTCCGGTCTTCTAGGATAAAGAACTTGTTAAACATAACAAAATGTGAATGTTTCCCCCAATAATTGTCAGTGTTATCAGATTATCTCCGTTTTTCAATATACTTCTTGCAGATCGGTTGTTTATCTAAAGGTTAGGGTATTTTCTCTTCTAAGACATGTATGCATTTGCGGCAAATACATACATTTATTTATTTTTTACCATTCTTGTCTTTTGACTACCAAAAACTATAATGAGAACACTACCAAAACGATAATGAGAACGCGACAAAGGTAGGGAAAGACGTGATAAATCATGCACAAAAAATAAAAGGGACGGAGTAATTTGTTTCTGCTTTGTCTCGAATACTTCATTCCGTATTTACGGAACATAAATCAAAATCATCAAAGAAAAAAAAAAACCTTCAGATAACATGCCCCTACTTTACTTTTCTATTTAAAGAGAAATGTTATGTAAACTTTGGCAGGCTTATGTATGTCAAACAAAGAAATGTTAAATTGTTCAAATCGAGACAATACGTTCACAATACCACCGTTGTCATTCTTAAAAAAAAAAAAAAAAATCGTTTACAAATGACGAAGATTTTTTCACAGTACTGATAGTAATGAAGGTTGTCCAAATATTGTTTGCGTGGTAGACAAGTTATGTAATCAATTCCTGGTGATTGTACTGTGAAATTGATCTCTTTTTTCTTTTGTCTAGGTTGCACCCGAACTGGGTCGTCTGCTTTCCACTTACCAGTTGATCCCGTCTTTCAAGGAATGTGATGAGCTACACTGCTTCGCTGACGATGTGGAAAAGGCCAAACTTCTGCCTCCACCCGTTCCCCCGCCAACAAAGAAGAATGAAATTTTTGACATTAACCAATTCAAGAAAGTGGACGAGCGGGCTGTCAAGGTATGTAAAAGTTTTCCAATATTCCTTTCCCAGACTTTATGTGGGAATGGATACACTTAATATGTAAAACTCTATAGTGAGTGCCTCCTGATCGTATTTTCTAGAGAACATTGATAATCAACACAAAAGGAACAACTGATAATGTTCTAGCAATACTTCTCTTATGTGTGTTTACTAATATTACTCCACAGGCGCCATCCAAGTTACTTAAACAACCCCTAAGTAACCTAGTGGAGTACATCACGGAGGGTTTGGATGATGACCTGTCTAAAGTCCGAGCTATTTATCGATGGGTGACCTGTCAGTCTGTGGATAGCATGAAAATTCCCAACAAGGAACCGTCACAATCCCATACAATGTTCCAACTGTGGCGAATTAAACACAGAAAGGGCAACTATGCTCAACTTATCAGCCTTCTTTGTCGGTAAGATCACAGGAATCAACACTTCATCGTGTTTATTTTTCATTTTTCACCTAACTGGTAACTTGTTTCATTGGGACTATATTTAATATTCGACGTTCATCAAGCCTCAGTTCCTTTTTTCTTTATTTTCAATGATATTTAACTAAAAATACATTTAAAATGTACATCACTGAAAGAAAAATACACACGCCTTTTGTTGTTGCTGTTTTTTAAATTACTAAAGACTTCTAGTGTAATCAAGAAATACTAGTGCGCCATTTATCCAGCACCTTATGTATAAACAATAAAATCAAAGACAACAACAATTGCTTTTCTATCGAATATTTATTAGGAAACAGACATTTGAAATTAGCAAGATCCTAAAGCACACGTTTCTCTATAAGATTTGCACAGTTACCATGCATCATCATTCACGGCAAACTGAAAGGCTCTACGTATGAAGTTGGGGAGAAGCTGGATGAGGAACAACACTACGGAGAGTGGAATGCGGTGTTGGTGAATGGACACTGGCGCTTCGTTAACGCATACTGGGGCACATGCGCAGAAGGCGGAGCGGAAGAAGAAATGTGGGAAGTGGTGGATAAAGGCGGTGGGGAAACGAACAATGATATGCAGAGCAGGCAGCTTTTTTACTCTTGTGATGAGAACTATTTTCTCACTGACCCTGAGCAGATGGTTAGTACACATTTGCCAAGTAAACCAGAATGGCAACTTTTGGAAAATCCAGTCACGGAGGACGATTTCACAGAAAATGCATTTTTGAAAGACAGATATTTCAATATGAATCTAAAATTAAAAAACCCAAAGAAATGTGTGGTCATGTGTGAAAGTGAAACAGATCTGACATTTGAACTGCCTAGAGAAAGGTCTCTAAATCTTGATTTCCAGTATCTGTTATTACGAATGAAATCAGCACATGGAAACCTCCCTCGGTATGTCAACTATTCTCTTATATCTTTGATATGCATCATGTTTGTATAAAGATGATTATATTCCATATTTAGCACTGTCATTAATTTAGTCTGATTTCTTTGCAGCTACGATCGATATGTATTCTTGCAAAGAACAAATGACGAAACAGTATCAATTCGAATTCGGTCACCAGTTGCGGACACTTTTCGTTTTGAACTTGTCGGAAAAGACGTGACGGTGAGAGATAAGACTTATGATTATGACTGGATTGCCATATACAAGTTGGTTTTTGGAAAAGAAGACGATTCAATTGAACCTTTTCCGGAATGTCCGATCATTGGCTGGGGTCCTGGACGAGCCACTATGGAATGTGGTTTAGCGCCAATGAGTCATTTCGCGGGAGAAATAAAAAATAAAGACGATGGGAAGATTGAAGTGAGGTTTGGAACCACCAGTGACAAGGATTGGAGCAAGATGAAAATCCATGGAGAATTAGTGAAAGGAGGTAGTGAAAATGAACCTATACCCGATCACGTGATTCATCGTGTGGAAAATGGTGACGTCATATTCAATGTAAATACACCCAAGTCTGGGGAGTACGCTCTGAAGCTGTACGCAAAGGGTGAACGGGATAAAGAATCTAAAAATATTTGTAATTACATAGTTTCTTCAGAACAGAAAGGAGAGAATTATGCATTTCCACGTGGATTTCAAGGAGGTCTTGGATGTAAGGATGCATTTAATGCCATGGGTCTTCGAGCGCTGACACACGAAAGTGGAATGATTGATACAGACGAGGAAGTGCTGGAAATTGCGTTCGAGAAGACCCAAGAAAATGTTGAACTTTCACTTAGTCTAACCGGCAATACCATCCGACCAGAAATGGCCAAACGACTGATAGAAGAGTCGGTGGATGGTAATATTGTAACTTACAAGATAAGGTTGCCGCAGACTGGAAATTACGGCATCAAAGTTATGGGCAATCGCGGCAGAGGAAACGAGAGCGTATTTGATTACATTGTTCAGTACAAGAAATCTCACAAGAAGAAATCCAAGCCAGTCCGCGAAGCAGCACCAGAAATGCCCAAACCTCCTCCTGAACCTCAAGTACAGAGAGATCGTACGTATTGCCTCGAATATCAGATAAAACAACCGGTTATTCACTTAAATATAGATAAAACAACAAACCGGTTATTCACTTAAATATAGATATCATTAGATACAGGTATTATGTAAGGAAACTCATAAAGTAAGATATATTTTTCAAAAATGTTAATCTGTAATCCGTGTTAGTCAAAACTTTAATGGGAATCGCTCATAAACGTTATAAGCCTATCAAAAACTTGAATAATTCATCAATTCAAGAGTCACCTCTCGTAAGGAAATTCTACCTTAAATATTTTCCTATTTGATGTAAACATTTTGTGTAAGATAATGATTAACACAGTTATGTAGGAGTTTCATCAGATTTTTGTAATTGCATTTTCAGCGAGAATCACAGAGTATATAGAAGCAATGAAGAAAGCCATACAGGAACAAAACGAGACGGACCTGGAGCTGGCCTTAGATGACCTCAAGAACCTTGGACTGGCTTCTCTTAGAGACGATATTCAGTACGGCGAAAATGAACTGAATGTGATGAGATGTCGAAGAGGTAGACACAGATCATTCAATTTTATCACAAATTACATTGTCTGTTTTCATCTGACATTTGCACTTTGTTAGTAATTTCAGACAGGAGCATATTTGTATGCATTTCTTCAGTATCAGAATGAGAGGAACCTACATTTACTGTAGTATTTAGAACAATTGATTTACACATTTCCCCAGTATCAGAATGAGAGGAACCTACGGTTACTGTAGTATTTAGAACAATTGATCTATACATTTCCCTAGGATCAGAATGAAAGGTTTCTTTTTAATGTAACCTACAGTAGTACTTAGAACAATCTACACATATGCTTCTATTACCTCCACACAGAACTGAATGAATCTACTTAGAACAATCTATACATATGCTTCCATTACCTCCACACAGAACTGAATGAATCTACTTAGAACAATATATACATATGCTTCCATTGCCTCCACACAGAACTGAATGAATCTACTTAGAACAATCTATACATATGCTTCCATTGCCTCCACACAGAACTGAATGAATCTACTTAGAACAATCTATACATATGCTTCCATTGCCTCCACACAGAACTGAATGAATCTACAGAGATGAAGGATTTGGATGCTATAAAGACTGCCCTACAGCTTACTAAAACTAAGAACGTGGAAAACAGGCTGGTGGAGGAGGTTGTTCGCGCCAAATCCATGTTGGAACGTCTGCGAAATATCGCCAAACTTATGCATGCTGTCTTGGCCTTGGATCAGAAAACCATTGCAGAAATTAAAGGTAAAGGACGAACAATTATTGTTGATGCAATTATATCGTGACTTTTGATTTATGTGGAAAGCCATAAAATTGAGTTGCTCAATGACTTTTATTTCACTCTTGTATATTGTACATAGAACATATATCATTGAAGGAGTTTATGATCAAATTATGTCAAAAGGTTAACAATAAAACTAGGTTCCGTTTTATTGAGTGTTATGTGCATATTGAATTCCTATACTAAACTTTATGGTTAACCTAAATTGAAATTACTTTTCTGTGCAGGTTATCAACATCCACCACCTGCTGTTCATCACGTGATGATGGCGTCACTGTTGTTGCTTGGTCACTGGGAAGAGGAAACAGAGGTAAATTTGTTTTTGATGGGTCTAATTTGGGAACAGAATGACTTGGTTTTGGTATTAGATCGAATTATAGAATTTATAACAATTCATGACATTGTAGTATTAAGTTTTCATTGTATTTTATAAAAAGAATACTTTTATATGCAAGAATTATGCTGAGGAACTTTATTTTCTTTAATAAATGATTATGATATCATATTTATCTAACTACGAACTAGTAATGATATCTGCAATTTGCTAATTTTAAAGAAAATCACGAAGCGTTACAAGGATCCAAACTTCCATAGCCAAAGTGTGAGGTTTCAAAACATGATCACAATGAAAAATTCCCTTACATCTTATGAAATGCTTTTATCGTATTTTTATCGCAAAACTTATTAGAACCTACCTCTTTTCATCGCTGCATGTCATCCATCAAATATAATTTGCATATCAAATGAACTACAGATCGATTGCATGCTTTTAATTGCTTAATATTACATATCGTGATCGATGAAGATTTGCATGTATGTATGTATATATATTTTAACCCCACTGATAATCGCATGAAGTCTTCTATTAATACTCATGCATGCAATGTTTATTTTGTCCAATAATATAAAACCTAGCAAATGTGTTTTTAAGAATATTTAAATAAAAGATACCCAATTGTATGATAACAAATAATTTGTCATTTTACCATAACTAGTATCATATAAAGTACTGCGCGGAGAAAACCATTTTAATTGCTTTCTAAAATGCTGTATTATTTTTACATTGTAATACGTACTGTTGTGTGTTTTCTGTTAAAGGTGTATATTGTGTCATTCTCGACGGGACGTAAAACAATCAATGTACAATGTATATTGTGTCTCTTTCTTTCTGAATCTTCATTGAATTGAAAATGATAAATTGAAGACAACATTGCACATTGACAATGTAGTTTGATAAACTTGATTCAGTTACATGTATTTACTTTGAAACTGGTTAATCAGTGGAAGCCATTAATTTAATAATCATTAAAGGCAATGAAAAATGTCCCTCCCTAACTTTTATGCATTGTACTATAGTATAAACTGTCTGAATTTTGTAGGATTGGAAAAACGTGCAAATTGCTTTAGGAAAGATGGGAAAAGAATCGATAAAAAGAAAAATTCAAGAACTTAAGGTAGACAGCATTCCCATAGATGTCGCTCTTGGAGCACGTGATTTGATTCGAGATTTTACTTTGGATCAAGTGCGCATGGTCAGCGCTGGTGGAGCAACGTTTTATATTTGGGTAAATATTTATCAGAATTCGAATTATAGAACAATGTCTCTTTTCAAATCACTCAAACTAATGATCGGTACCTTTGTTTTTTGCCAGGTTCGAGGTTTAACGGAGGAAATTGAGAAGAGAAATGCCGAAATTGTCCACACAGTTCGACCACGGACCAGCAAGCGAAGGAAAGATAGGACGTCAATAGCTTAGAGACACTTTATTCACCTTTTCAGGAAATCATTTCTATGCTGCCAAGTTGTTTGTCTGTGGTGTTAGTACATGTAGATATGTATAAGTTTAATCGGTACCAGTTTGACTTGAAAACACCCATATGCGTTACACCGATAGTCATTTTATTGTACAGATTTATGTCATAAGGGAACAACGGTGTAGATTACTGGAATTGCGGTTAAGCTATCAATGTTGAGGTTTGTGTTTTGCATTTTTAGTTTTAATTTTTAAAACCCTTATTCCGTCCTTGACACATTATATTACATAATATTGTATATTATAATACGTCCATAAAACGCTATATGTTTTACAATATAGTATCTATTAATCCGTCCCTCAATGGATCAGTGATACAAACATCTGTTGTATTTTGATTTATAATGTGTATCAATCATTTAGTGGTACGTTACGTCTCACTTGGTGTGTGTGTTTGTGAACATGCTTCATTTCTTGTCCAATTAGTATTTGTTAATTTATTGTTCCTGTAAATATGTGTATCAAAAATTGAGGAATTATTGTTATATTTTATGATAAATCAGTTAAAAATCTTTGTGCACTAGTTCTATCAATTTACTGGAACTACCGTGATAGATTTGAGTTCTTCGTACTCGTCCGTGGAACTACACTTTGCCTGATTAGATATTCATGATTACTGACCCATTTCAATTTGACTCGAACATAGTTAAGGAGGTGCAAACCATGTAGCAAATTTCGAATATAGCGGGTGGCAGTAAATGCAATTCCAACACTAAAGCCTAGTTTACATTTGGTCAGAGATACTCTTGCGGTGCCAGTAGCTTCTCCGGATCTACTTTTCCTAGCGGCGGCAGCTGTGGGATTATCTTCCGATAGGCGGCAGCTGTGGGATTATCTTCCGATAGAAGGCAGCTGTGGGATTATCTTATAGAATCAGGGGGTCTGTGTCCTCTCTGTTTAGTTGAAAGTTAAATACGTTATTACGAATTCTGTCGAAAATTATGATAAAGAACTTGAAACCTTGTCAGAATGGACTAAGCGTATAATAGGAATATCAAAATCCCGTATTAGACACAATAAAACAAAAGTACGTACCATCTGTCTTTCTGTGTTTAATAAACCAGAAGTGATCAAAGAATTAGATAGGTTACATGAGGAATATGTTTTGTTTCCACCTGACAAAGATTGTAAACAACATTGCCTTTGTTTGTAAGGCTCATTATTACAACTGTATTATAAACAAACTTGGCATTAATTCCACATTTCGTAATCGTACTTATACTCCAACTGCCCTTTCAAAAGCTGAAAGTCTTCAAAATCATGCTTCAGTTTTAGACACATTTGATATCCCAGTCACGGATGGATGGATGAAATATGAAGATAACGAATAGTGATCAATCTAATAACTCCTATAAGCAATACAAAATAAAGAGTTGGACAAACACGGACCCCTGGATATACCAGAGGTATATAAATATGAGTTACCTATACTGGATTCCTAAACTTCACAAAACCATTACAAAGATACATTGCTGGATCCAGTATGTATTCTACCAAACCCCTATCTCTGCTCCTCACGACTTTTTGAAACCACAGACAGTTCCTTTTTCAGCAAAAATGGAAAAACGAAATATCCATATCTAGTGATCAGTCATCAAAAAATTACTTTGTTAAACACCATTCTAATTCCACGCACAAGTACTTTTTAGTTAAAATAAAAACAAAATATCCTGGAGTTTTTCATTGACAATATCTTCGTAGTCTTTGGTGATCAAGTTTTCAAACAGTCTGTTGGGAATCCCATAAGCACGAATTGTGCTCCTTTGTTAACTCATCTGTTTTATATTCTTATGAAGCAGAGTTTATTCAAAAGCTTCTACATAAGAAAAAATCTCTTGTGACCTTCAACTCGACAATTAGATATATCGCATACGTTTTATCTGTCAACAATAATTATATTCATTTATATGTCGATTCGATATATCCCTGTGAACTCGAATGAAAAAGAACACCACTGAGTTATCCGCATCTGCTTGGTACTTAGATATTTTATTGAAAATAAATATCAGCGGCAAAATAACAACTCAACTTTATGACAAACGAGATTATTTCACCCTCTCCATCGTCAACTTCCCATATTCATGTAGCAATGTTCCATTATCACCTGCATATGGTGTTTATATATCTCAACTGATTCGATATGCAAAAGCTTGTTGTACGTATGATTAGTTTTCAAATCGAGGCAGATAAGTTTTCAAATCGAGGCAGGCTACTGACAAACAAGTTGATATTACAGGGGTCTCAACAGTCTCGTTTAAAGTCAGCATTTTGCAAATTCTATGGTCCTTATAACGATCTCGTTTGCCAGTACAAGCTGTCATTAAGACAAATGCTGTATGACGTCTTCATATCAATTCTTAGGCCGTTCTTTACACACTGATTTTGACTACGAGTACTCCGTTTACCTGATCAAGACAGGGGATGCTTACTCCTCCTAGACACCCGACCCCGCCTCTGGTATGTCCAGGGGTCCGTGCTTGGCCAACTCTTTCTTTTGTATTCCTTATGGGACTTATGAGATTGATCACTGTTCGTTATCTTTGCCTTTTCTTGAAACCCATATAACATCAACTTACTTGTCTGTAGCCTGCCTCGATTGAAAAAAAATGTCCATACGCAGAACAAGCTCTTGGACATATCAGAGGTTAGATCAGGTGCTTAGAATGAGCAAGTATCCCCTGTCTACCGGTCACACCCGCCGTGAGCCTTATATCCCGATCAGGTAAATGAAGTAATCCGTGGTCAAAATCAGTGTGTCAAGAACGGTCTAACAATCGTTTAAAGTCAGTATTTTCCCACAAACATTTTGGTCGATATAACGATCTAATTTACATGTACAACCTACCATGGGGTAAAATGCTGTCTGACATGTTTAATACCAAATGTAGCACCTGATCCCACCTCTGGTATGTCCAGGGGTCCGTGTTTGCACAACTCTTAATTCTGTATTCCTTATAGGAGCTATAGGTTGATTTCTGTTCGTTATCATCACCTTTTCTGCAACTGTCATCTTCACAGAGTTAATGCAGCCCTTACTCTGACCTCCATTTTAAACCGTGTAAATAAAAAGTGCTTCTATGAATTTGTTGTTGGGTAGGTATGGGTACATACGAAATAAATTGCAATTTAGTAAGGGATAATATGCACTAAACCGAATTGGAGAAAATTACCGGAGGCACAACACGTGTTATTATTGCTACGCGGACGACACTCAGGTATACCCGATTATAAATTCGAATAAGAGCTGGGACAGCATTACAGACATACTTGAACGGTGTCTTTCTGATATTGACAACTGGATGCAAAACAACATACTCAAGCTAAATCAGGAAAAGACAGAACTTATCATCGTTACCCCCAAGACGTAAGGTTACTGAATTCTCAGGATATTAACTGACTTTTGGTTGATCTATCATCACTAGTTTTTCATGTGTCAAAATCTTAAGATGTTTTTTGACAGTGAACTTAGCATGGAGTGTCATATAAGTGCATTGACTAACTCGTGTTATTTCCAACTTCGTAATATCGGTAGAATTAGATCTCTTATGACGGAGGATGCGAGCAGGACATGTTAGAATACTGATTACATCCCGTCGTGATTATGAAAATGCACTTCTTTATGGTGTTAATTCAGAATCCTTGCAGAAGTTACAGAAATTTCAAATCACTGCTGCTAGGCTAGTGATACGTTCATGGAAACATGAGCATATTACACCAATTCTCATATCGCTTCACAGCATTACATATCGAACGAAAAACAAATCCTGTTGTATGCTTTCAAGGCTCTATATGGATTAGGTCCAGCATACATTCAGGAACTAGTTAAGTCTTCCGTCCTCAGCGAACCCTTCGGTCTGTCGATTCCTTATCCCTTCTAAAGCCATGTGTTCGTACTAAACTGTATGGTGAAAGACGATTCGATGTGTCCTTATCAACCCTGTGGAACTGCCTCCCGCTGGATTTTTTATTCTTAAGTTCTTTTTAAAACCTTGCGTTTAATTTGTAATTCGGTATTTATGTAAACAGTTATTTTTATGTTTAAAAACACCTTACATGGCTTTGCCTATTCTATGTTACTTAGGCTTGATATCATTTTATGTCTTTTTATGTATATGTATTTATTGTTCTTTATTTCAGTTTGTTTTACATGTTAAAGCGATTTAGGGTAAGTGTGCTGATTAGATAAAGCGCCATATAAATTTACAATAATAAATATGAATAATACATACGATAATTGAAAAAAATATATTGCAAAGAAATGTTTTAAAATGACAAATTGCATTATTTTTGATGTTGCATACTCCAAAAAGACTACAAACGTAACTGTATTGAATATAATGTCTTTCAGAAACATAGTTCAGTATTCCTTTAAAGAATGAAAACTTTTGCGTTTTATGGTCTGTTATCATACACAACTTATAAGACTTATTCATTTTTCACAAACTAGATCAGTTACACACAGGGCTCAAGGCGGCTGTGACCGGTCGACAGGGGATGCTTACTCCTCCTAGGCCCGTGTTTGCCCAACTCTCTGTTTTGTATTGCTTATAGGAAGTACGAGATTAATCACTGTTCGTTATCTTCGCCTTTCATTATGGTAATTAATTTATGCAGAGACTCTTCAAAATGTACCATTACTAAGTTGGATCTCGTAGTTTACCCGCCATTGTCAGTAGAGTATAGATCGCGATCTTAAGATGTTGAACTGGAATAAAATACACGTAGAACTAATCTCAATATATACTTTCGTCGGTGATCTTCATTTAATTTTTTCATTATCCATCTGCAGCATATCTTGGTGTATTTTGAAAATGTCACCCATCTGTTTACTTTATAAGATGAATATTATTTGAACTTCTTTGTTTATGTCTGAACAAGATTACATGCATACTGCAGAGGCGATTTCCTTAATAATTTCACGATGGGTTAGCTGAAATCTTTCCAAGAGCTGATTAAGCCTTGGGAACAATCTGTGAAAGAGAATATCGCAGATAACTAATAGTGTTTGGGGAGCATTGGCAGAGGTCTGCGGTCCTCGGATAATCTGGTGTAGTGTAGCTTTTAGTGTTATTCCTACTAGTAAGAGCCTCGGTTGACGTCCTTATATACACTCCTTATATACCCCATACTCTTACATCCAAACGTCATTTTTCAACGAGCTCGTTCCGACTAAATTTTGGTCAGAAGGTTTTGTAAGCAAAATCTACATAAATATATTAATCAATTGTACTTAAATCTTTCACTACCGTTAAATAACTTTTATCTAATCGACTGAATCCTAATACCCCTTCGAAATGCTAATATTGCATGTATTTAATCCTATTCGAATCGGTGCTCAAAATTGTTATGATTTGACGTTAGAAAAAAATTCGGATACATTTTTCAGAAAACGAAAATACTGCTTATAGTGTTGCAGAAACATTTGTTTATTAAATCAGAGATCATTTTTCAAGTCTGTCATGCGTCCAAGAAATTCAGCCATATCTTTATCATCGCTACTTTTCTGAAAATTCCATTGCCTCTGCTGGTTTCCATTTTCGTTTTGCTACGCGCCGTGTGATTGGTCCGCACTGACATTATTTAGTCTCGGGATTATTTGCGGATCAATCACACGTCGCGCATCAAATGTGTACTTCTTTAATGCTGCCAGTGGAAGAGAAGAAACCCTGTCCGATCAATGCACGCAAGACTGTGACATATAAAAGAGATGAGATGGGTTTGGGGTTAAAAAAAACTTGTAGTATGATATCTCCCTGACTTGCCGCTTGCCAAAATTCCGTAAGCAATGCTGCAATCACTTGCACACTTTCAATCTCTAAAGCTTGCAAAAAGCGTAAAACGATTACATAAATCGAAAGGGGGATGAAATAGACAGGGAGTCTACACATTTCAGAGAAATTATCGCCACAAAAAATATCAAAAGGATGGGTAAGTAGTATCTATAGTTCAGGTCCCTGTGGTAACACTAGAGAATGAACCCCTAGCGCCAACATCCGAGGACCCCATTGAAAATAACCTTTTCAGCTTTCTTGGGTTATCCTTGGTATGTAAATATAATTTATTTCTATATTATATTGTGTATACCGAATAAATTTATTTATAAACACATTTATTTTTATTTATATATGTATTCATTTAAAGAAGATCATTGATGTTGATTGTTTGAAAAGTATATTTTATCCAAACGTTAAGAAAAAATCAAAACTTGCTATCCAGAATGTAATTAGGTACTTGAATACATACATGTACCTGTAAAGTGAAGATTACGAAGAGTGATCAATCTCATAACTCCCATAAGGAATACAAAATAGAAAGCCGGGCAAATACGGACCCCGGATATAACAGAGTTGGGATCAGATGCCTAGGAGGAGTAAGCATCCTCTGTCAACCGGCGTTACACCCGCCGTGAGCCCTATATCTTGATCAGGTAAAGGAAGTTCAGTGTGCCACGAACGGTCTAACAATCGGTATGAAACACATCAGACAGCATTTGACCCAATGATAGGTTGTATAGGCAAACTAGATCGTTATAACGAACAGATAATTTGCAAAATAATGATTTTAAACGAGACTGTTGAAAACCCTGCACCGTCAACTCGTTTTTCAGTAGCCTGTCTCGATTCAAAAACTGATCACACGCAGAACAAGCTCTTGCGAATCGAATCAGTTGAGATATATAAACATCATATGCGAGTGATAATGGAATATTGCTATATAGATATGGGAAGTTGACGATGGAGAAGCTGAAATCATCCCGTTTGTCATAAAGTTGAGTTGTCAGTTTCCCGTTAATATCTACTTTCAATGAAATATATAAGTATGAAGCAGAAGTGGACGACTCCGTGGTGTCTTCTATTTCGGGTTCACAGGAATATATCAAATCCACATATGAATGAAAATTATTATTGTTAATAGATAAAACGTCATCGATATATCGAAATTTTGAAGGCCAAAGCAAAAGATTTTTTTCTTCTCACGTAGAAGTTTCTGAATAAATTCTGCTTCCTGATATAATTCATTATAAATTTGAAGAAATATTGTGCAATACAAATGATGAAACTGAACTACATGTGTATACAAAAAAAAAAAAGAATGAACTGGAATTGTGTATGTTTGTAACAATCTGTCAACTTGGTAACAATATTGCTATTTAACAAATCTTCCAAGCTTGACGTGATTATGTACCTGTAAATGATGATAGGCTTGTCTATAATCGCTCTTTTTCGTAACTAATTAGTTGATCTAATTTGACCCAAGATAATTTAAGAAAGGCGTCACTATTACATGTATATGCACATGTACTATCTTTAAAGGTCGCAAGAAATTCAGAATACAATAGTTAAAAAACAAATAAAAAGATATTACTCTATATACAACTAAATTGGAAAATGTGTTATATAGAAGGCTTCGGGGATATTTGAGATTCAGTAACTCAATCAATTGTTCACATCCTCTCCAGCAAGGATTTCCCTCCGATTGCGGAAGCATAGCAGCGACATTATTATAGAAGTAGATCACCATTATAAGGAAAGACACCCGGATGTATATGTAGCGTATTGAGAGAACCAATAGGCGTCCTCTTCAAGCTGTTCAATATAGGCATCAATAGCAAAGGATGGTGTACACTCTCAGATTCCTTGCAAAAGAAATCATGCGTTCTATGGTAAATTTACTCAATACACATGAATCGGACATAGAAGACATTAATTATCATCCTTCTTCCTTCTCATGATTGACAAAAATTGGATGAGAGTGCAACTGGTGCACACCTGTCAGACTTCACACCCTGTATGTTTAATTGCAGCTGATACCACATTGATATCAAACACATCCACATGGCTCCAAAATCAGTAAGACATTGTAGTCTAATAACCCTGACAAAGGCTGTGTTCTTAAATTAGAAGAAAGTAACACGAACAAATCATAAACAAAACGTTCTACATTGGACAAGAAATACATATTTCAAATGGGAACCTATGTACACTTGAACTGTTGCAGATCGTTTTGGAAGCGGAAGCACGATTAACCTGTCATGCGCTGAAGGAAGAACAATACTTAAATTTTCAATGGAAAAGAAGTACCAAACTCCGGGTGTTATACCGAACGGCCATTACTCAAAGTAAACGGTATAAAATGCCCAAGTGTTACGAGATTGGCGAAAACTGGAACTGAAAGAAATATCATATGTGTTTGAATTAATTGTAGGGGTGAGAAATTTCTGCACAATATCGATAGATAATTATCGTGGTAGGGGTATGTGTTAGTGTTAAATGTAGATACACCAATGAGGCGGTCCAGCGTTGGGGAGCCAGGCGCACGTTCCCCTTCTTCATAAAATATGATCCATCTTTAAATAGTCGAAATATGTCCAAAATAATACTTTAATTTATATATATCTTAATTTGTCAGAACTCAGTAATTCCAGGGGGTTGTGTCCCCTAACTCCCCACCGGGCCTTCACCCTGCTGCACCCACTGAGGTTCTCAAAACAACCCCCAGCTGATTACTGCCACACACACACACCCATTTACTGTGCATGACCTTCCTACTTCCTCTGACTGATGGGTTAACCCTTTTGTTCGATAGTTAGAGCACTGGACTGTTATACCAGAGGTCTCGAGTTCGATCATCAGAAAAACTGTACTGCATGCATTGAGTTTTATGGGAAATGAATTGGTACTATTTTCCTTCTAATCAGTATCTATATTCACAAAAATGGTATCCACCCTGTTAAGCATCAAATTATCAAAAGGTAATATTTCTTCAGCAGCTGTATATGTTTGTGATTTTAGAACTTTATTACAAAAACATGAACAAACGAGATGGAAATTCCATTGAATTGCTGCTTACAGAATGCTAGTAAATTTCTTTGATCAACAGTCATCTACGCCATGTAACAACTTCCTCACTTGCGCTAACTGAACTAAAACGCAACACTGAATAAGATGACAATATTATTGTGGAGTAGCTGTTGGAGTACGAGTTTCTTTTTATCTTCAATAAGATCTGCATTGCATGACTTTGTACTTTCCACGCAGAAACGTTATAGATTCCAGCGGTGGATCCAGTGTTGGGCCCATGCCCTCTCACAAAAATGACATATATCTGTAGAAATATGCCCAAAACATTCAAATATATGTCTTCCTTTGGCAGAACTTAGTAGTTACAGGGCTTTTCCCCCTTGACCCCACCTAGGCTTCACCCTGGACCTACTGGGGTCCTCAAGACAGACTCCATACACCCAGTCGTTTACTGTGCCCATCCCGTTCCCAAATTTCTGGATCCACCACTGGATGTAGACATAATCATTATGCAAGAATATGTGTTCACATTTTAATACACTATACATAATTAATGTCAGGCGCATTGCTGCCTATACGCAAGTACACATCACTGCGTACACATCGATCGATCGATCGATCGATCGAGAGAGAGAGAGAGAGAGAGAGAGAGAGAGAGAGAGAGATCTTTGTCGTTAAGATATTTGTACCTAAAATAACTGCATTATATAGTGCTGGTTTATGATTTAATCAGCATCATGATGTCCATACAATGAAATTTAAAGTCCTTTTTGAATTTCAAATCATTAACATCATGCCGAATATCACTTTGATGTACATCATACATGTACATGTAGTAGACAGATTAGGATATGCTTTGTCATCAGTGACATTTACCATATATACCAGTAGAAAACAACGAAAAACAATTCGTAGAACGAATGTAAAGTCAGTCCTAGCACACACGGTTTGCATAATAAAACACTTTAGAAAATAATTTTGTGAATAGGTGATTTCATTGGAAAAACTCAGGGGCTTCCGGCCCCTAGACCTCTTGCTATACTTTGCGTACACTTCATTTTCTTTCTGGCTACGTGCCTGGTTGTGCGTCTCAATAATGTAACTAGACCAGACAAGAACTGCCAAGATACGCAGTGATATCTCATCTCAACCTATTTGGGCTCTTATTAAATACATATTCAAAGTTTAGATGGAAATGAACCGAATGTATAAAAACTATCCTTCTCACTTGAAAAGGAGGAAGTTATAAGTGACCTATGTTCGAGGACAACTCTATTCATAATTCAGCATTTATTATGGATTTTCCGAAGTAATTCGCATTTAGGGATATATTGATGGCTCCCAAAGCAGATGTTTTAAACCCTGTATTATTCACCACCTTGTTAAATAGTAGTGACAGTGTATTTAAGTATCATTCTAAGATGTACTCGATTGCATGCTGTCCCTGATGATAAATGATTTACCCTCACTTGCTCGGATGCTTTCTAATTTTCCTCAGGAACAACATACGATTGAGTGCATTTTAGGTCTGTTAGATGATGGATCAATTTGTTCTGTGGTTTCTGTATATAATTCATAGTGTGTTCAGTGTTGCTTAACATTATGGCAACTTTTTGTAATAAAAAATACATGTTTGTCTGTCCATATGTCTGTTAGGTGCTAAGAGGGTTAGTCAATAAGTAACCAGCTTACCTTATTTCCGGTTGAGATCCACCTCTTCTTTTTCGATGTAATTGTCCTCTAGTGTGATGCACTTAGACAAACGGTGTTCAGGTGCATCACATTAGAACTGAAAAGTTAGGGTCCTTTCCATTGACCCACTCCTCAACTGCCGTCACGACTTCTTTGTCAGACTGGAAATGACGCCCACGGATATCCTTTTTCAAGTTTGGGAATATGAAGAAGTCTCTAAGAGGTAGGTCAGACGAATAGGCAGGATGTGGTATTAATTCATACCCGTTTCGCTCTACAACATCCATTGCAACTTTACTAGTGTGGACTCTCGCGTTGTCCTGTTGCAGCAAAACACCTTTAGAGAGATTACCTCGGTGTTTTTCACGGATGGCGGTTCTCAGCTGGTCTAGCAAGTTTACATAGTACACTGCAGTTATTGTACTTCTCTTGGGTAAAACGTCCAACATAATAACGCCTTTTGCGTCCCAAAATACTGTGATCATCACCTTGCCACCAGATGATTGCGCCTTGAACTTCTTTGGCCTCGGGGACCCATGCCCTACCCACTGACGACTCTGAGCTTTATTCTCTGGTTCATAATAATGAACCCAAGTCTCATCTATAGTCACCAGACGCAAAAGAAAATCATCTTTCGACCTAAAACGCTTCAACAAGGTGCTGCATACAGATGCTCTGGTTGCCATTTGCTAATCGCTAAGGGATTTGGGAATCCAACGGGCAGTTAGCTTGCGCATACCTAAACGATCATGCAAGATTGTTGAAACGCTATCATGTGAAATGCTAAATGCCTGCGCTATTTCTTCCTTCCACCTGAATTCACCTATCAGAGTATATCAGATCCCGAACCTTCTTATACAGGGAAGGTGCTGTTTCGTTGTCCTCAAGCACCTGTGGTCTCATGTTGAAGACAGGCATAATCATTATCATACTTATCGGTATGGAAGGCATAACTGTTGATCTTAGAACTCTAACGCTTGACGTCCCATGGGGATCCGGGTTAGGATAGGTCCTCAGTACCCCATACTTGTCGTAAGAGGCGACTAATTGGAGCGGGCCTTCGGATGAGACCGCAAAAACCGAGGTCTCGTGTCACAGGGGTGTGGCACGTTGAAGATCCCTCCCTGCTTAAAGGCCGTAAGCGCCGAACACAGGTCTAAATTTTGCAGCCCTTCACCGGCAATAGTGACGTCTTCATATGAATGAAAAATTCGAGAGAGGGACGTAAAACACGGAGAGGGATACATTATTGCAGCTAGTATAAATTTATTAACACATTAAAATACATTTTCGTAAATAAAATCTCAAATTCAAGTACTTATTTATTTTGTACTTGATTTGAATTAAAATCGTTAATTTTCCAATGAGGATCGATATCAACACCAAATTGCACTTGATTATAAGTTGTAAACCGACTACACCGGGTGTACCACGGTGTAGACAAATCAGGCGCACCCGCTAGTAATTGCTAAGGCAGAGACCTGTTGCCAGACAAAGCAGATCTTCTGTTTAAAACACTTTTAGGAAGAGGCAATTATCAGCAATCAGTGGTCAAATGCAATTCACTGTACTAGAATTAAATGATACTTTCCTCTTTCATTAAAAAAGAATACTGTAAAGAAACTAATATTTGTGTAGGCTTAAAAAGACTTAGGCGACATCTTATTGCTCAGATTTCTTTCATTAAACTCAAATGATTATCATGCTTCCATGAAATAACTTCATGACATGCCGCATCATGTGTTATTTATACGTAATGATAAGTATGCTTATCATGAGTGCTAATTCAGACGATGGTTGATTTTTATCGAACTTCATAAAACACGTTCGATCAGTCAAATATACTAGTTGTAGTGTGATTTCAAATCAATTAGGTCAGAATAATTGATTACCACCCTATAATTAGTATGTTTGCTGCATTTTTTTTTTTTATTTATTGAGCAGAATTTCCAAATTAATGCGGGGGATCGTTATGATGTGAAATCGCACACTAATTTGTATCGCAAACATTTTAGAATTAATATTTTTTTATAGAACGTGAACAAACTTTTCTAGTTTATATAAAGATCTCTAGATATTTATACACTTGGGGGGGAATATGTACAAGAATACACAACTGACTTATAATTGTATTATTGAAATCGATCATTAAACTTTGGTGTATAACAGTATAAATCGAGCGCGTGAGTATGTTCCTTGGGGCCTCTTTACGAATTATATTTTTGGCGACCCTGCCCACGTGCTCCCAGTTTGCCCAATAAACTCATTTCCATTACATAAAACCACCGTCCAGTCATTATCAAGCACGGATTCACCCGCCACAGTTTCTTACTACATGTATGTAGAATAGAAATCGATTTTGCTTTCCAACTGCCATCGATATAATCAAGAGAAGCACGTCTTCGTCAGTATGAATTTTTATAAAGAATCTCTCTATAATTATTCTCTCTCATCATAATTCGTGATGTTTTGGGAAATCCTTGGGCAATTATTTCTAGTCATTAGTTTATATTCACTTTGTTCAACTTTGTTATTTCATGACATTTCGTTCTACTTCGTCGTCTATTTTCAATGAATACACATGGATACAAAATTACAGTGTCTGTATTTTTAACTTTATCTGTAAGTTATATACAAGCTAGAACTCGCTGTGTTAAAGGCAAAGCAGTTGTTTCATTGTTGATTCGTTGGTCCGACATAATCGTGATTATAAAGAATGTTACAGGAAAAACAGCACCATATCCTGTAACCTTTAGAACTCGCTTCAGTAATTAATTATGTAACCTTTATGCTGTAAATGGTTATTTCACTTTAGAACTCGCTTCGGTAGTTAATCAAAGATTGAACAATAGAATGTATTTGAATAGGAAGAGCGAATTAATTGTATCTTTTTCCATTATCATTGCATAATCCAAAATCATGAGACAGAGCTACATAAATTGAGTGAATAATTCTAAATGATATTTGAAATTAACACTGGCAGTTCTCAATACATGTAGTCTATTTGAAATTAACACTGGCAGTTCTCAATACATGTAGTCTATTTGAAATTAACACTCTTTTAAAAGCAGGTTGGAAGGATTTTAAAACACGGTAATACTGTACGGTAGTAATTCTACCAAAAGTACTCTCATATTGTGATTAAAAAAAACCATACAGGTCTTAAAAATAAGTTTTATCAGATGAGGTGAAACACCTGGGGAGGGTCCACGCATGTAATGAACACCTGTACAATATTGGACATATGTCATCTTCCTCTCTTCCACCACCAACCCACACATACACAGGGAGAGGAATGAAATCATTAGACAACCTACAGTTTGCCTAAACTTGTGTAAAATTTATCTCCCTTTAGATGTACCACAAATGTTGATAGCGATAATGGTCATGCAAATTTACAGACAGCATTTCCAATTGACTAATAGTACTTATAATTAGCCGATTTTTAAAGAATTAAACTAAGCGAAAATTGGGTTCTTCTTAAATCACTCGACTTTCAATCGACGTTGACTGACTAAAACCTCTTCCTGCTCCTCGTCAATGTCAGTTTAAAAAGAAGATGGAAAGTGAAAACGAAGAACAGTGATTAATCTCATAAATCCCATAAAAAATACACGGTTAAAAGTAGGGCAAACACGGACCCCTCGGCACAGGGTAACCTCTGTTGACCGGTTACACCCGCCGTGAGACTTATATCTTGATCAGGTAAACGAAATCATCCATAGTGAAAATTAGTACTTAAAGAACGGTCTTGCAATTGTTATGATGGTATGAAACACGTCTACAGACAGCATTCGGCCTAAGGACAGGTTGTATTAGCAAATATGACCCTTCTAAGGACCATAAAATTTACGAAATTTTCATTTCAAACGAGACTGTTGAAACCCCTGTAACATTAAATCATTTGTCAGTAGCTTGTCTCAATTCAAATATCCATCATAAGTTGAACATGCTTTCGCGAATCGAATCAGTGAGAGGCATAAACAGCATATACAGGTGATAATGGAATTTTGCTATTTAAATATTGGAAGTTGATGATGGAGAAACTGTTCATCCCGTTTGTCATCATGTTGAGTTTTCAGTTGGTTGTTAGCACCTATGTTCAATAAGATATCATTTCGAATTCACTGGGATATATCGAATCGGCATATAAATGAAAATGAATATTATTGATAGACAAAACTTCGTCGATATATCTGTATCTAAATATCAAGTTGAAGGCCACAGCAAGAAGTGTTTTCTTCTCATGCAAAAGCTTTTGAATAAATTCTGCGTTATAAGAATATAAAAACAGGTCAGCTATAAAAGGAGCATACTCCGTGCCCATGGGAATTCCAACAGACTGTTGAAAGACCTGATCACCAAAGACTACATAAGTACTGTCGATGAAGAACTCCAGCATCATATCAACTTCCGAGTACTGGTGCGTAGAATCAGAATGGTGTTTAATTATTTTTGGGTGGCTGAGCACAAGATATGAATTCACTGTTTCATTTATATTAGAGAAACAGCTGTCTATGATGTCACAAAGCCTGGTTTTTAATTTGTCATGAGGAATGGGTGTGTAAAGTGTTGACAAATTAAAAGTTTTTATGCGTTAAATGTGGGAATATTATTGTGATTTCAAATATACTAAAAGTTCATTGGAATTTTTGAGAATCCACGTCTTATTTATATCACTTCTTGCGTATGTTGTGGCACAGTTTGTCTGAAGTTTCTCCTTTACAGCAGTTAATATTTTCGTGAGGAATAGAAATGAGGGCTTGGTAGAAAATTTCCAGGATCATACAATGTATCTCTGTATATATCTATGATTGCAGGGGTTTTTGCGTAGTCTTTGAATCCAGTATAGGTATGGTAATTTATATTCATTCGTTTTATTGACTGAGATACCAAATGTGTTTAAAATTTTGAGAACATTCGTCTTTGAAAATGGAATTTGGAGTATAATTTGGATTACAAAAAGTTGCTTGAAAGCAAAAAAAAAAAAAAAAGAAATGGATGAAATAGCAGACGTATATTTGTAGGAAATGCAAGGTGTAAACTTAAAATACAGTTGTAATAGTGATCTTTACAAACAAAGACAATACCGTTATAAGCTATGTCAGCTGGAATCAATGCATATTCATTATGCTGTCACCCCTTCTGGTTTACTACACACAGCAGGATAGATGGTACAAACGTTTCTATTAATGTGTCTACTACGAGATTTGAATATTCCTTTTATTCAGAATAAATTATTGAAAAAGAAGAATTTAACACCTTTTCAGAATGATTAAAATATCTATTCTGAAAAGGTGTCAAATTCCATCGTCTGACATAATCTTCGACAGAATTCGAAATAGAGATGAAGGTCTGTCGTCAATTGAAAGATCGGAACTCTCAGAATTTTGGACCTTTTCAAAATATGTGATTTGAAGTTGTCATTTTCACCGTTATCGACATCACCAGTGATGGCATGTTCAGCTGGACTATAGTTGAAAGAACAAGAAGATGTAGGTGGATTTTGTATAATATTATCTAGGTTCAAGTGCTGTAAAGTTGTTTGAAAGCAAAAAGTTTGAATGAAATAGTAGAAGTATATTTGTAGGAAATACAGAGTGTAAACTTGAATTCAAAGTTTGTCAATATAGCCTGTCATTTGGTCAAATGCTGTCGGACATGTTTTATACCAATTGGTTGGCCGTGTTTTACACGATGATTTGACTACGGGTTACCCCGTTTACCTAATCGAGAAATAGTGCTCATGGCGGGTGTGACCAGCTGACAGGGGATGCTTACTCCTCTTAGGCATCTGATCCCACCTCTGGTATATCCAGGGGTCCATTTTTGCCCAAATCCAAATTTTATATTCCTTATAGAAGTTATGAGATTGATGACTGTTCCTTATCTTCACCTTTTCGTGATGGAATACAAGACTGAACTTCTGTATGACGAAAAATGTTGCTACTGTTGACAGTATCTATTCCTTTGTTAGTTTTAAGTTTGAGGAATGGACGGCGTAATTCGAATCGAAAGATTATTATCCGTCATCCGTGCTGATCTAAAGAGCCTGTGATTGGGCAACATTTGTAATCCAATAATTCAATCTACATTGCGATGTTGAAAAACCCAAGAATGGATTAGTTTTGACTTCTTCAAATAACCAATTCAAAACTTTCAACAGAAAACAGCAAATTTTTGTGTGAATATGATGTAGACCCAATTGTGTGTTGACGTGTGGTAAATATGATGTGACACCGTGTACATCTTTGTGCGTAGAGAAAAATTCCAATCACATTCATGTTATTTCCTGGTGGACTAGTCACGTTTTTCACATTATATATGTTGTCGTTGCACCCATACGGAATCGCAGTGCCTAAAGTCTTAATCCAGGGGTACTTAAGTATCATGCTTTTTCTGTCTTTCTTGAGGGAGAGGATATCCAAGTTTTGGAACTTGTTTCCGATCTTGTTACCGGTTAGGCAAAAAATCATGTCCAATTCAACGGTCTCTATTTTTTATCATGCGTTGTTTGTCAGTATTGGCCTTAAGAGTTAAAACTATCGTATATAAAGTGGCCATCGGCATATCCAAGCAGCGAAGCTCCGGGTTCTTTGATACAAATTTAAGCGTACTTGCTTAGACTGTATAAATGACTGTCCCACATATGCTACCTTGCGGTAATGAGAAATCCAAATGAAAAGTTAAGATCTTGATGCATTGATATGCACGTCCGCCAACCTGGAGAAGAGATATGTCTAAAACCATTCAAGTACAGAATCTGACTTACGTCGACAGGGGATTTTTACTCCTATTAGGTACCTGATCCCACCTCTGGTATATCCAAGGGTCCGTGTTTGCCGAACTCTCTATTTTGTATTGCTTATAAGAGTTATGAGATTGATCATGGTTCGTTATTTTCACCTTTCACGCACCAATAGTCGTATGTAGAAGCCTTCCAACCATGTGATAGTCAACCGTGTCAAACACTGCTGGAAGATGAAGTGCGACTGCAGCTGTTTCACAGTATACCAAAAGCTTAGATACTACATGCGTTAATGCGGCTGTCATACAACAACGTTTAGCATCAACGCATGTCGACGTATGAAAAACAAAGCAAACACGTTAGCGTACGTTGAATGAATTTTAAATAAGGTTTTAAAAAGTTGCAAGCACATTGAAATACGGTGGCATAAGTTGCCGTCCACTGAATATGAATCAAAATTTTGTGCTTGTATACAATTTCTAACGTATACAAACATAATGCTTACAAGTTAGTCATAAGTTGGATGTATGTAACAGGTAAGCAATTCACAAATTCATGGCCTTCCTCTAACACACTTCGGCAACCCACGGGACATGTGTACCACAAGTATAACTTTATGTCTAACGTAGGAAATGTGTTTTCAACTTATGAAAGGTAAATATAATGAACAGTGATCAATCTCACAACTCCCACAAGCAATACAAAATGGAGAGTTCGGCAAACATGGATCCCTGGATATACCGGAGGTGATATCAGGTGTCTAGGAGGAATAAACATCCCCTGTCGACCGTGATCCCTATATCTTGATCAGATAAACAGAGTTATCCGTAGTCAAAATCAGTGTGCTAAGAACGGTCTAACAATCAGTATGTAAAACTTAATACGGTACCAATTTTGATGCACCAGATGCGCATTTCGACAAATAATGTCTCTTCAGTGATGCTCAAGCCGAAATTTTGGAAATTCGAAATGACAAAAAACTTGTAAGAGCTAAAAGGAAAAGTAGAGTGCCAAAAAAACTGGAATCAAATTCGTATGAAACTCACCAATTAACCAAGTGTCAGTGTACCACACTGCAGACCGTATTTTCTTTTTTTAAAATCTACGGCGAACAGAACGCGCATCAATTTGACGCATGTGATTTTATTTTTCACTATGCTTTCATGTAAAATACTCGAATGTGATTGGTCGAGAAACTTTTAAATTAACATAATGTTTCCCTGTGGGAGTAAAAGTCATACCCTCCAGGGTGATCGTACATAGCAACGGAAACGATTACTTAACAACGGGTGATATTATCTGGATAGAAATGCTCTCTCTCTTTTTTTTTACATATGTAATTATTTAATTTTGTGTGTGTGTTTGTTTTTTTTTTTTTTTTTTTTTTTTTTTTTTTTTTTTTTTTTTTTTTTTTTTTTTGTTGTTGTTGTTGTTGTTTTTTTGATTTGTTAAACGGGAGATTAAGATCGAAAACATTGAAGAAAAATTTCCATAACCTGCGTTAGGAGTATGTGTAGATGTAACGACTGTTTTCCTTCGTCTAGAAATGTATTTATGATAAATATCTGATTACAGAAAAATCCCATTTACAGAGAAATCTTAATAAAGAGTTCATTTCTTGGTTCATTCGATCTGGGTTGGGTTTTTTTCTATAAACCTTGCAGAGTTCGTAACAAATTCGTTTAGAGAAAATTATCATATTCTACGATAATAAGCTTACATAGTTAGCTTGCATTCACACAGACAGGGGTTGTTTATGCACACAAAATAGCTAGTGAAGAAATGTTCACATTATACATGTATAAATCAATTGTCAAAGACTGACTGTTTTCATACAATATTATAATCTGATTACGAAATATATGTCACAACCATGAAAATTGTTATTGCAAAAAGTACTTTTGATGGGGTTCGCCATCATCAACTCTAGGAGCAAAAATGTGGAATTAAAAAATTGTGTTCGAAAGGCAGCGTTACTATACCTACAAGATAAAAGGAGCCTTTAACATACACTATGATGCTTTAAAAACAATACTTAGGATATATCAATACCTGTATCATATAAAAGTACATTTTAAAGATAAAATTTGTAAGTGACATTTTATCAAAAAATGAAATTTTGTTTCAAGAATGGAGCTTGGGACAACAATTAAATACAGTAAGTCATCTCTATAAATAACAATCCAATGCAATAAATTATCTCTATAGACAATAATTAAATAATTTTATATCATATAAATTATTGTTAAAAATCAAGTGAAAATAAGTATCTCCATAGAGTAAAGTATCTGTATAGACAACAGTTAAATACAATAAAGTATCTGTATAGACAACAGTTAAATACAATAAAGTATCTGTATAAACAACAGCTAAATACAATAAGGTATCTGTATAGACAACAGTTAAATACAATAAAGTATCTGTATAGACAACAGTTAAATACAATAAAGTATCTGTATAAACAACAGTTAAATACAATAAAGTATCTGTATAGACAACAGTTAAATACAATAAAGTATCTGTATAAACAACAGCTAAATACAATAAGGTATCTGTATAGACAACAGTTAAATACAATAAAGTATCTGTATAGACAACAGTTAAATACAATAAAGTATCTGTATAAACAACAGTTTTTTAAATACAATAAAGTATCTGTATAGACAACAGTTAAATACAATAAAGTATCTGTATAAACAACAGTTAAATACAATAAAGTATCTGTATAGACAGCAGTTAAATACAATAAAGTATCTGTATAAACAACAGTTAAATACAATAAAGTATCTGTATAGACAACAGTTAAATACAATAAAGTATCTGTATAAACAACAGTTAAATACAATAAAGTATCTGTATAGACAACAGTTAAATACAATAAAGTATCTGTATAGACAACAGTTAAATACAATAAAGTATCTGTATAAACAACAGTTAAATACAATAAAGTATCTGTATAGAACAGTTAAATACAATAAAGTATCTGTATGTAGATAACAATCAAATAAATAAAATATATTTATAGTCAACAATTAAATCTATATAATAAAATACTTGTATAGTAGCAACAGAATGATCGAAATCGACAAATAACGATTATTGATCGTACTATCAACCACTGTAAATCGGTACGTATTTGCTCACAGATTACCTTTTCCATTAATTTTTCAGTAATCTTAATCACTGTAGTAGACTTTATTTTCGAAAACAGGTACATAACATGTATGAATCTTAAAACCTTTCTCGAAAATTGTAGCAACAAAGTGATGATTCGAAACCCAAAAAATTAGAACAAAAAAAACCCCAACAAATATAGGGCATTTTAACCCCCAAAGTAGATCTAGACAAAATATTCCAGATTTAATTAAGAAAATGGTAGTCTCCAGTATTCACACACATGTCCGAGACGAGTTTAACGTTAGAGACAGGCACACTGAAACACATGTTTTACCATCTTCATATCAACCATTGACTCATATCAACCATTGGTATAACTATTTATCAAAATTAGATTAAAATAATTTTTTCAGAAAAATAACTATTTTAGAGACAAGAGAGATTTCAATTCAATGTAAAGCAAACGTTTAGAAAACTTCATGATTTTATATCGAAGTTTCCCTGCAAGTCCTTCACTATAGTCTCCACATTTTAGATAATATCCCCTTGTCATTAAGTATTTAAAGAAACAACATGAACACATTCATAGAATTCTTTTTTATTATAAAAATAAATACATGTATACACAAAAATATTGCTATTTAAATTTCTGACAAAAATGAAATTAAAAAAAACAATCAATTTGTGCTTTGCATTAACTCTCTGTAATAGTTAAAGATCTCTTAAATGGTTTTTAAAGACAGTTTAAAAGCAGTATCGGTGTGGAAATGTGATTGAATATAGTCACATGTATCAACACTTGAGAGAAATTTGACAGAGTACTACACAATAGCGATAATGCAGAAAACAAGCTTTTCAAATCTACATGAAATGCTTACAAGGTTAATTCCTGTAAATCATTCATAAAAAGTATGCAAACAAACAAATATGATATTTGGAAAGCTTTAAAGTTAAAGACATTAATTAATGTATACATTTGAAACTTACCCGATCATTGCGAACGAATTATTTGTTTTTAGAATGAGCCATGGATGTATTGCCAGAAACAAAAAACTAACTAAAGCTAAAATTGGGAAAATTAATGAAAAAATAAATATCGCAAATATGAATGAAATAAAGCGTACGATAAAGAGAATATAAAAAGTAAAAGATTGCTTAAAGAAGAAAAATGAGTTGTTAATTAAGGACGAATAACATACCACAGAAATCTGATGTGGATCAAACGTGGAGGATATGTTTAATAATATTCTGAAGTTGAAAACATTGAATTTACTTTATTTAGTAAAAACAATAATGCAGTTTTTAGTAGAAAGTAATCTGAAAAAAATTAAAACCCCTGCTGGACTCGAACCTGTGATATACAGATCAGCAGTAGACATGTTAACCGACTGAGCTAAGTTCTGTTAATAGACTTCTCTTCGGAACAGTTTTACAATAAAAACACCCGAGTATTTCGGAGGGGGGATAGCCAATGGTGTGTCGCGTAACATCAGGAGGGATTGGACCTGATTGGCCTCCTCTTTTTTGTGGCATTTGGATAGTAAGGGTTGGAGCTATTTGTGATAAGTACATGTACGTGCAGCCAGGTAAGAAGAGTCTTGTCCATTTACAAGTAATCCTTTATTGATTTGTCAAGAAGACAAAAATGTTGCAACTGTAGAGTGATCTTAAATATTAAGGAAACTAAACGATTTTCACTTCAGTCTGGCGGTGCGCTCTCTGTAGCAACTCATGAACTCCGTCCGGAAAATACCAAAAATGTTCAAACAAAATTGGAACATATAATATCAACATTAAAAATCACAGTATTGTAATAAACTGTCCACATGCACATACAGACTACTGGCCATACAGAACAATAAAGGGTCACCCGGATTAGTCCGTCCAATATAGTTCATAAAATCTAAAATTAGAGCGAAAACATCGAGGCGGTGGATTGTGTTTCTTACATTTTATCCGGTTTTCTTTTATCAGTGTAAATCTTTGACCTTCAACCAAACAGGATATTTTTTTAATTGTTCACATCTTATTGAGTATAATACAGGGAAATCAAATATCTTTGTAAAATAAACTGGAAAAATCTAGGTCCAGTGGTTCAGCGCCTATGAACACAAACGTTGTGTTTAGTCATGATGAAGTCGATTTGGAGATATATGTATATGGATGCAAAATAATAGCAATTATTTACATTTATTAGTCCAACAGATATCAAAACGAGTAATTTTATTTTGTAAACTAAGGGAGGGGGTAAGATTATGTTCACGGGTACCTGTCGAAAAAATTTCTTTTAAGTTTATTTATGGTAAAATTTCTATTGAACAAACTTTAAGATTTTTTCATACGATGAGCAGAAGTCTGAAGTTGACACTTCGTGGCATTTTTGGGGGATCTATTTCTGTGAAAAGATGCTTTCAGTTGTTCTGGAACTTTCACTTTTATACTTATTTTATTGCTTTGGGGGGGGGGGGGAGTTCCTTTCCTTTCGTGAATGTATTTAGGATTTTAGAAATTCAAGGTATGTAGCATAAATTATATGTTAACTGTTGTTTTCTTATATAATCCTTTGTTCGGCCATTAGCTATCAGGAATCCAACATGGCGATTTATGCAAATTAGCAAAACGGTAATATTTCTGGCAATGAATGATATTATGCAAGATAGCATTCCGTCATGGTTTATGCGGCTCTTGTTGATATATTTCAACTTTTCATTTACTAGTAAAAGTTAATTCAAAACACGACAACATTTGTAAACAAACCTGTCATTGTGAAATGCAGAAAATTCTACATTAAATACGCCGTTAAATGAGACTTGCGCAATGTATGTCAAATACACACTACGTAGCTAGCGGCTGAATACGGCGATTATTAGTTTCAGAAGGAAAGATAGAAGGAACTTGACTTCCTCCTGATAGAAATTCTCAGACAAATTAAAGGTCATCGACTTACCGCAAATGTCCTTTTATATAGTAGTCTAATTCTAATACTAATACATTAACTGGCACGTTCTGTAGAGGTGGGGCTGCTTGTTTATTGCTGTTGTTATATATATATATATATATATATATATATAAACACTAAGTTCCAACAACACCCGATACCTAAAAGTGTCGGATCCACAACATAGATACAAGATCAAATACAAAAAATTATACAAAGCACTTTGATTTTGGATCAGTTCTTTGTACGAATAAGTCATGTCCTAATTCGCTCCGCTTTGAACATTGATTGGCAAGCCTAAAAACAAAAAACAAAACAAAAAAAAACCAACAAACCATGTAGTCAGCGTTGTAAATACGTTTGTAGATTAGTGTAGTTGTAGTGTTAGATGTATTTATATGTAGTTTTTGTTATTATTCCTGAAGAATGGACAGGTCGTCCCGAACATTTGACAATCTGGTTGTTCGTGTCGTTGGTCATTTTATTATTATTAATTTGTATTCACCTGAGGATGGATGTTAAAATCCAGAAAGCGCTAGTGATTTAAATATATTTTGGAACTGTATATTTTCCTGCTTTTTTTTTTATTGAATTATTTTGACTGTGTGATATCAACTCTTTCTATTTGGATTATATATATATATATATATATATATATATATTTGTTTATTCATAATGTAAAGTAATCATGTATTTTTCAGAAACAAAAAGGGATAGCAATATTCCATGAGTAATGTAACAAGTTCTAACTCTGTGCGATTTAAAATAAAAGCAAAAACAGTGGTAAAGAAGTTGAAGACATTTTTAATTGAGTTAAAGGTTCTCCAGAGTTAATTGACTCATAGTCACATCAGGTTTATTTTCGAAAAATCAGGTATGATAAATGATCTTTTAAAGAATATGTTAGCTATGTCAACTACCATATGTATTGTAATTGTCAGAGAAAATGTAAATTATTTCATTTTTATAACATAAATGTTGATATTCTACCAAGAGACAAGATGTTGTAATGCATACACAATAAATGCAAATCGATATTTCAAACTTTATGTGAATTTTGATCAACAATTCACTGCCATTGTGGAGCAACGAATTGTTTGAATAGAAACATTTATTTATCAAAAAATCAAGAAAAGATTCAAAGTGCAGTTAAATGAAAGTATCAAATATTTGTACGAATATGATAGTGTAAATAATATTTGATTTATATAATATTCAACTCTCCAGTTCAACGTACACTGAAAACTCACATATCTTCAACCGCAAAATACCGCCTCACATGTCATCATTAAGGAATACACGGCGCTTTTAAAATAAAACTTTGGCGATAAACTTTTGAATCTGATAGAAATTTAGATCAGCATAGAGCTAACTTAAATTTGATTTTGTAGTCAAAGATACATTTGGCAATGCACCAAAAGAAATATCCAGGGGTATGTTTTAGCGCTGTGGTAATTATTTGCAAAAATAAAATAAAATAAACGCAGTGAAAAAAACAAAAGCATTAGGCCGTATATACATTGAAATAGAGTCAATTATCAAGCGATTACGAACATGTTCCAGAAAAAAAAAAGAGATGTTAAATGCTATGACGCAGGTAACCGGTATATGTGAAAAGAAAAGTGGTGCACGGCGCATAATTAGGAGTTAAGATGTTGGAAATTATCATAATCGGGCGAAAATTGTAGCCATAGTCAGCACTAGGACGATGCTTGAATGAAATTGGTGTATTTAGTAGATCTTAAAGAAATTATTTCCTATTTGAACCAGCCAATCCTGAAAAGCTCCGAAACGTGGTGTGTTTATTGGACATATCATCATTTATTACATGTTCAGCGATGAAATACTATGATTTATCCATGGAATAAGAATATTTTCAGTGTGAAAGTAACAGCTGATTGTGACGTCATGTTGCGTAGGAAAGATTTGAAATAAACATGTTCTAAAACCAAAGAAAATGTAATGAACCTATCTTGGGTCTACAACCCCTCCCCTCATTAACCCTTGATTATTTGATCCGCTGATTTTCACTTAGCCGATCAAATCATGCCCAAGCAGAAACTCTATTAGGATATATAACTATTCAGGTGATACCTATCAACATTATAATCAACACCATTGCGTAGAAAAACATAAGAGACATACTTTGTACGTTGAAATTAATAGAATCCTCCATTAGTACGAGTGTGGGATAGGGAAATTCCACTGAGGGGACAAGATTTGCAGACTAGGACGAGGTTTTGCAGAGTTCTTGAGAGTGAATCTTGTTTCAGAGGTGGAATTTCCCTATCTCACACGAATAAATAATGAAGGATTATTTTTCTCCCATTTTACCCACAGCTTAGTGCATAAATTTAAGAGCTTCGAGAAAATTCATAATGATCAAAATCCCCATTTGAACTTCAATGCAAAAACTAATTACACAGGCAGAGAGAGCATACCCGAAAATGATTTACATAATATGTGTAAACTTAAAAATCAAAGGCTGTCTACCAGAAAGCTATATTAAATTGAAATTTAAAGAAAACAATACAAAAATATTTTACTTCACTGTGTAACGTAAATCATAGAAAAGATATGACGTCACAATCAAATGATAATGCGAGAAATATTTCTCTAAAAACAGGAGTTGAGAAAATCACTTTATTTTATTTTATAAAGAGTGGAGCATAGTTATAAGAATATATAATTTCTGATATTTTTAAGTCAATACGATGTTTTAGCTACCTGAGGAGTGTACTATTCACTGAGCACGGAGGGCGATTGGGTAGCTAAATAATCGTATTGACCTTAAACATATCAATGTTTTCTTGTTTATAATTTTAAGACAAGCAACATAAAAACCGGCTACTAGAGCTTACAAAACGATACCTGATTGGCCATTTTTTTTGGTATCAGGAAGAGTGCAAGACCAAGTCAAAAGTGATAAGAGAGGTGATTTTTCATTGGACGACAAAAAATAATAACCAATTGTATTATTTTGGGAATTCCAACTCTATTTTTGGTTCGATGGTGGAAAATTCGTTTTACTCACATCGAAGCATTGCAGAAGTAAATACAACGTTCTATTTTCTTTTTAAGTTTGTTGGATCTTAACCAATCAGAAAGCTTGGCATTATTCAATCATAATCATAGTAACATTGGATATTGAAAGGCTATAGAGTTTATGTATGTTTCAATGGGAAGCGAACAACTGGCGAAACGCAGTATGCGATAATGGATGGAATGTTTCTCGTTAAATTCTTTGTATCAGCACGAGTCTTGTATGCACATCTTCAAATTAAATGTCACGTGGGATCACACCTTCCAACACGATCTTAATCAATAAAGCCCATGTGGCAATATAATGCATATGCACGCTGTTATCACAATGGACGTTTACCAGCAGTTCACGAAGGCAGCCATATCCATTGCGTTTAATAGTTATTGGCTGAGAAAGCATGGTAAGCACGAAGAAATCTGAAATCACGTATTTCATGTCTTATATCTATTCTGCTCCATGCAATGATTAACTAGTACCTCGTGGTGATAATTAACCGAGTTTATCGTAATGACCTCTGTGAAATTTAAAACACCAATATCAAGGAAAGCATTGCAAGGTGCCACAAAGATTCAAAAGAGAAGGTCAAGGTTCTTACTCCACTCCATGAAAAATGCAGCATTCGTAATAGAGCGGGATATCTTTAACTTAGATATAGCTAATAAAAAGGTGAAGATAAAACGAATAATGATCAATCCCATAACTCCTGTTAGGAATACAAAACAAGATGTACTGTGAGCAATGCTCACTAAGAATACCCCCCGCTTACCCCAATCTCCCAAAGGGTGTTGTTAATAGGTATAAATAAACTTCAGTATTATGATCCAAAAGGTATCTAGGAACACAGCATCTCCATGCGATGAAAAAAGCCGTTAAAGACTTTAAATGGAAACCATATTGCTACTTCGATGTCCAGTGCGCGTGACCTTTGACCTTTTGACCCCAAAATCGATAGGGAACATCTTCATCCCATGGGTAGTCCATATGTATGATATGGTGACTGTAGGTGGAAAGGATAACGCTTTAGAGCCCGGAAACCATATTGCTACTTCAATGTCCAGTGCGCTTGACCTTTGACCCCAAAATCGATAGGGAACATCTTCATCCCATGGGTAGTCCATATGTATGATATGGTGACGGTAGGTGGAAAGGATAATGCTTTAGAGCCCGGAAACCATTGTGTCTACAGACGGACGGACGGACAGACAGACAGACAGACAGCCAGACGGACAACCCGATTCCAGTATACCCCCCACAACTTGTTGCGGGGGGTGTAATAAAGAGTTGGGCAAACCCCTCGTGTATGAGGTGGGATCAGGTCCTAAGAGGAGTAAGCATACCCTGTCGACCGGTCACACCCATCGTGGGTCCTTTCTCTTGATCAGGTAAAACGTTATCCGTATTCAGAACCAGTGTGCCAAGAACGGCCTTACAATCAGCATGAAACACGTCAGACATCATTTTATGCAATGACAGGTTGTATTGGCAAACTAGATCGTTATAACAACCATAAAATTTACGAAATGCTGACTTTAAACGAGACTGTTGGAACCCCTGTAATAAATAAGTACATGTACATTCACCCTTGACAAATGATATTTTGTGTGGATCCATTTCACACCAGTTAACTTAGTTCTCTCATCCTACTCTTATGTACTTTAGAAAGCAATTTAGAATCCCTGGAAGTCAAATGAAGGGAATTTTCTACAATACCATGATATCACAGTTTTTATAATAAAAATCCAGATAAATTAACCCATATATTGAAATCAAATTGTTTTTTATCGGGACAATAATGTGTCGTTATTGAATCCTGTAACAAAACAAACTTTTGAGGTTATCGACCTTGTCCCTACTCCGCTAGCATTCGATCGATAACACACAGAACTTAATAAATACATCAAATTGTGTCACGTTTCATATAAATATAACAATTTCGAAACTCATTTAAGTAATCAGTCTAAACCCTTCACAGCCTTTTTTCGAAATAGATATCTTTTTATCTGATCTGGAATTCAGATTTCATTTCATAAACAGCACTCTTTTTTCTGCCACTTTTAGGGGGGGGGGGTCATTGAGATGGGGCTGTACATTTTCAAAAATAATTTTGACAAGACTGAGGATGAATTCGATGGATTTATCAATATGAGAGACTGCAAACATTCATAAATGAATAAGAAATATCAGAGCAATGAATCATATCGTGTCGTTAAAATAAAATATCTTGTAACCTGCGTCCGCCTGATGCGTGTCCTAATTATCTAAGAATGGTAGAAACCTAATGTGACCTTCACCTAAAGATCTACTAGTGGTGATTAACGATTAATCACATTATATTAGTAGTAGTAACTTTATCTTAAGTATGATACTTATCAGTTGAAAGTGCATTCTTCATAACGACTGAAGAAAATCTGCTTTACCTAATAAAATCCAATGGACTATTAAGACATCTGCTTTTTCGAAGGTAAATAGTAAAAAAAGCATAAGCATATTTGTTCCTTTACCCGAAATTCATGGGTAGAAAACATGATCATAACCTTTAACCTAAAGCTATTTGGGGTCTTCCACCAGTGATAATAAATTTCTGATAAAATTGCGTAGGATGACTACTTAGTAATGCCTGGTTCACACTGTCTTGCGATCCACGAACGTCACGAATGACCATTCGTAGCTGATCGCGGACGTTTTCTGGAATTTCAGGTTTTGATACAAGACGATGCGATTTAATTCGTTCTTATACGATTTGTTGTGCTTTGGTCCCGTTAGCTCACGATACATTTCTGTTGTCATGATCACATACGCCCTGATCAAGTTCACGATTAGACCTCGATCTTATATGATCATCACGATCCGGATTCCCGATTTGGGACGATCGTGCACGTGCAGATACGTTAATCACGATGCGCTGTGTTGCGATAGGACATGACTGTGATCGCGATGTCTTTGATGATCAGGATCGAAGATGATCACTGTTTGAGTTACGATTGGACCACAACAGGTACATATACAGCCCGATTGACCATTGATTTCATTTTTAGCATCTAGAAAGTGAACAACACAACCCACAACCACTAAAAATGGCGGAAGTTGAGGTTGATGACAATGTGACATCTGCAGCATTACTGTATGCTTATATTATAACTATCGTGACAGATCGTAAGACATCGCAACAAAGCGTGGTGTTTATCATGTAAAAGATTGACTGGTATCATCACGATTTGGGAGCACGATTAGATACGACATGTTGCGCTTTGTTACGATGCAATACGATCTGATGCGATTATAACGACTGAAAATCAATCGTGTTGATCGAAGAAAAAATGTTAACAGTCAAAACAAAAGTGACCTCAAGGTCTACTAAGATTTGATAGGATCACCACGTTAAGTGCACGATGAAGACCACGATTTCAATCGTGGCTTGAATCGTGATAGTGTGAACACAGCATAAAATGTTTTTGTTATCGGTTGGTTGCTACGTATATATGCTTAAAAAAGTCCAGCGATACCATTGGTTATCGTCATATCAAGAGGTTTATCTCTAGCCATGACCAACCTGTCTACGAAGTTTGATGACCATCAAAAAGAGTTCGTTAGTTATAGTTCGATCAATCATTGATATATGCGTGTTAGAAAACCCAGTGACCTTTGACATTTTGATATGAAAATCAATAGGGGCCTAGGTGACATTTACTAGCCATGACCAATCTGCCTACGAAGTTTGATGAAGATTGGACGAAGGACTCCCTAGTTAACGAACTGCCAATTGCTGTTAATATGCTAGAAACCCCGTGACGTTTAACCTTTAAAGCGCCATTGACCTTTTGACCTACATCAGTAGGAGTCATTTACTAGTTATCTACCTACTGCATGACCATGGGAGAAAGGTTTCTCCAGTTTTCGGTCGGACAAGAAAAACACCGTGACCTTCGATCTCAAATCTGTTAATCATGTCTGTCAATCAAAGAGTTCTCAATACACTTGGTCTACAGACAACTATAAAGCAATGCAGGCTCGTTTTTTGTTGTTGTTTTTTTTACATATTCACTACATTTTAAAATTTATTCTCCATTTCCCTACACATTTATATTATCAGCAATTATGGTAAACAAATGTTCGAAAACATATATGCTGTGTGTCCCTTCACGATTATCGTGTTTCAAAACATGTTGAATATATGTTTAACATATCCTAAATATATGTTTAATGCATGTTAAATATATGTTTAATACATATTAAACATATGTTTGATATATGTTAAACATATATTAATCATATGTTTGATATATTTTAAACATATGTTTAATATAAACATGTTACAATTTTTCATGCAGATAATTCGAAAATAATAAGAAAAACATTTGAATATCATATGAACAAAATATATGTTGATTCCACGCACAAGTACTCTGAAGTTGAAATAAAAAAATATGCTAGAGTTCCTCATTGACAATATCTTCTTGGTCTTTGGTGATCAGGTCTTCCAACAGTCTGTTGGAATTCCCATGGGAACGAATTGTGCTCCTTTGTTAGCTGACCTGTTTCTATATTCATATGAAGCCGAATTTATTCAAAAACTTCTACGTGAGAAGAAAAATTCTCTCGCTGTGGCCTTCAATTCGACATTTCGATATATCGATGACGTTTTGTCTTTTAACAATAATAACTTTCATTCATATGTCGATTTGATATATCCCTGTGAGCTCGAAATAAAGGACACCACAGAGTCTTCCACTTCTGCTTCATACTTATATATTTTATTGAAAGTAGACATTAACGGTAAATTGACAACTCAACTGTATGACAAACGGGATGATTTCAGCTTCTGCATCGTCAACTTCCGATATTTATGTAGCAATATTCCATTATCATCTGCATATGGTGTTTATATATCTCAACTGATTCGATATGCAAGAGCTTGTTCTGCGTATAGTCAGTTTTTAAATCGAGGTAAGCTACTGACAAACACGTTGTTGGTACAGGGGTTTCAACAGTCTCGATTGAAGTCAGCATTTCGCAAATTCTATGGTCGTTATAACGATCTAGTTCGTCATCACAACATATCATTGGGTCAAATGCTGTCTGACGTGTTTCATACCGATTGTTAAGCCGTTCTTGGCACACTGATTTTGACTGCGGATAACTCCGTTTACCTGAACAGGATATATGGCTCACGGCGGGTGTGACCGGTCGACAGGGGATGCTTACTCCTCCTAGGCACTTGATCCCACCTCTGGTGTGTCCAGGGGTCCGTGTTTGCCCAACTATCTATTTTGTATTGCTTGTAAGAGTTATGAGATTGATCACTGTTCGTTATCTTCATCTTTCATGTTTATCATAAGATTATACAAACATGTTATTCATATTGTAAACATATGTTAATCATATGTTTGAAAACATACGTTGACCTTTAAGTGCTCCTTTTATATGATTATCATATGTTTCAAAACATATGTTAATCATATGTTTAACACTGTGTGCGTTCAAGAAGTCACTGAAAACACAAGTTTTCCAGGACTAGTTTCTATCATTTCAGTCATTCGTGTTTGCTGTTTCATCGCATTATCTAATTTGACTGTGTGTCTTAGTTTTCGAGTACCATTTTGTGATGTTTTATTAAAAAAGAAAAGAAAAAAATGAAAAAACAATTCTGTTTTAATGTATTATACCTGAGACATTATATGCTGTGTGTGCGTGTGTGTATTTCATTATTATTATTATTTTAATTAAGATTATTTGATTTTATATCAAATAGTCAACTATTAATTTAGTACAGGTTTCCACCCGGGCTGTCACCCTGGGCGCCCTTAACAATTATACTACAATGTAATCCGAGATTCCTCTGACTCTTAACCCCGCTTTTATTTTGTGACTTCTGCGGGGGAGAGTCAGAGCGGACTCCATATTGAAAAGTGGGAATTCAGCGACACCAGCTGGTGTCGCTGCTTTACCTACCTCTTACAACTTTATTTCGCGGATCTATCTTCCAAGACGTGAGAATTCAGTTAACGGAAGATAAATCTATAAATAGATCATGATTAATACGATGCTATCGCCGTTTAAACGGCCCTAACACCGACAAATGGAGCATCACTTGAATTAGGTCGCCGCCTCGCCATTTGATTTCTTTGCGCATGACGTCAGCACATGTAAACACAAAATTCCATCGTTGGAGACAACCACCCAAGCAGCAGATGCCCAAAATAACAGTCCCATATATTCTTTGGGAGCAACACCTATAAAGTTATATAATTTATGAAAACATTTGGAAGGATACAGGGACGGCAAATTTATTCGGGAAGGTTTTCTACACGGTTTTAAACTTCAGTATAGAGGGCCTAGGTCACCACGCGAGTCCAATAATCTCCCTAACCTTAATGCTAATTTAACAATAGCTAACAATAAAATTCACAAAGAAGTTGCCTTAACACGCGTGGCTGGCCCCTTTAATTCACCACCATTTCCCAAGTTGCAAGTTTCACCACTAGGCCTGGTCCCCCAAAAAGATGGTGACATGCGACTCATACACCATCTGTCTTACCCTGAAAATGCATCGATCAATCATTTTATTGACCCTAAAGCATGTTCAGTACATTATAGCAACATAGACCAAGCAGTACATTTTATAGCGAAGCTTGGAAAGGGGGCAATTTTAGCAAAGATTGACATTAAGTCAGCATTTAGGCTGCTCCCTGTATCCCCTGGCGATTTCGATTTGCTTGGGTTCAGAGTTCAAGGCAAGTACTACTTTGATAAAATGCTACCGTTTGGGGCTTCAATTAGTTGCGCATTGTTTGAAAAGTTTTCATCATTTTTACATTGGCTCATCCATAAACATACACAGAACCAGTTCATTGTTCATTATCTTGATGACTCTTTTTTGCGGCCCACCACATTCTTTTGTCACCCGCCACTCCCTTCAGGCTTTCAAGTCTATATGCACTGACATCGTCGTTCCCATCGCAGATGAAAAAAACCGTGGAGCCTACCCACATTCTCACATTTTTGGGCATCGAACTCAACACCATCAATATGGCCATGCGCCTCCCTCACGAAAAATTAAATCAACTTAAGTCTACATTACAGTACTTCTACAACGCCAAAAAGGTCTCGCTTCGCGAAATGCAGTCTCTCATTGGTCTACTTAACTTTGCTTGCAAGGTCATCGCCCCAGGACGAGCCTTCTGTCGCCGGCTCATCAAATCAACCATCGGCATCACTAAACACCATCACAGAATCAGGGTAACAAAAAACATCAAAGCAGACCTTGAGGTCTGGAGCAATTTTTTAGAGTCTTACAATGGCATTTCTGTGATTTTGCTTCAACATTGGGTATATGATGAAACAATTCAATTGTTTACAGACAGCGCAGGGGGGCCGAAGGGAGGTTTTGGTATTTATTTTGCGGGGAAGTGGGCACATGGGTCCTGGCCAAGTAGTTGGGCTGAGCAAGACATCATTAGAGACATGCCTTTTTTGGAATATTTTCCAGTGGTTGTCGCTCTCACCTTATGGGAAAACCAGTTTGCTCATTCCAAACTCCTATTTCACATTGACAATATGGCAGTGGTCCAGGTTATCAACCAGGCTACATCAAAATCCGACCGGGTTATGAACCTGGTTCGCAAGCTAGTGTTAACATGCCTCAAGTCCAATATCTGTATTCAGGCGTCATACATCCCAACCAAACAAAATTTTATAGCAGACTCCTTATCTCGTTCACAGTGGGGCAGATTCAGGCGACTGGCACCCCAAGCAGACCTGTCCCCAGTTCCACTGCCACACGACATCTGGTAAATCTAAAGCTGGAGGCAGATCGACTTCTTCACAGATCATTAACACCATCTACACAGCAAGCATATTCGGTTGCGCTTAACAAATTCCACAATTTTCTTGTTCAGTTCCATTTCCACCCATTTTGGCCAGTCCCAGTCACACAGTTACAACATTACATTGGGCACCTTTCATTGCAAAACATCTTACAGGATTGTATCACTTTATCTAAATGCCATCGCCTACAAGTATAAAATACATGGCCTTCAAGATACAACCAAACGTTTCATTGTTACCAAAACCCTTGAAGGACTGCGTAGGTCAGCAGGAGTAACCAAGGATATCCGTATTCCTATATCCTACGAACTTTTCTGCCGAATTGCCCACTCCCAACCCAATGTATGTAGGTCTGCTTATGAGTCTACATTATTCTCGGCGGCATTCACCATCACTTATTATGGTCTGCTGAGAGTTTCTGAAACAATTGCACTACAGCGCTCTGACATTACTATTGTGCATCACAGCCTTTGCCAAATTATCATACAAAAGTCCAAAACGGACCAGATAGGCAGCTCTGCCAAAGTGGATATCACTCCACATCATAACTCCACGCTTAACCCAGTTGCGACCATCAGTCAGTTCCTGCTCCTTCGAGACCGAGTATCCAGAACCGGCCCCTTGCTAGCACACTTGAACACTAAGGCCTTAACAAAATATCAGTTTCAAGCAGTACTCCAAAAATCACTGCAATTCATAGGAGTATCAGGTCACTTTAGGTCAAATAGCTTCAGAATAGTCATGGCAACAGAATTAGCAAAATGGGCCTTTCTGATTCTGAAATCAAGGCCAAGGGAAGATGGCGATCTGCTGCATATTTAAGTTATATCCGAACGTAACTCTCAATTTATTAGATGTTCTCTTATGCTAACCATACCAAAGTTATTGTAGGTACCCCTACAATTTGGATCCTTGGATCATCAATCCCTTTTTGGGCAGGACACCATGCAGCAACCCAACGGCCAGGGGGAAGTAACCTTAATTTACCTGTTTTAATCAATTGGCTTGGTCGCAGGGGAATGCATTGGGACCAACTGGATAGTGTGGTGTCTGAACATTTACTTCATCTACCCCCACCAAAATTTTTGCTAATACATCTTGGATCTAACGACCTTACTACACCTGCATTGACAGGCATTGAGCTTGTCCACAGAATCCAGTGTAGCTTGTACCGCTACAATGTACTTCTTCCCAACACCACATTAATTGTTTCATCAATGTTACCCAGATTATATTGGCACGGTGCCCCACTTACTGCAGGCGGCAAAATCAATAGCAAACGCCTCAAAGTCAATAAGGCTATCAAAAAGTTTATTACCCAAGAAGTCACTGGCTGTTATATTAACCATGACACAACTATCAGGGTTTCAGAAACAGCCCTGTTCAGGCACGATGGTACTCATTTATCCAAAACAGGTCTAGACATCTATCTAAACAACTTGCAATCTGGGATTCAGTTGTTTTTAAATAACACGTCTAACATCTACCCTTCAGAGTAGCTCAAATTAAGTGTTCAATTCTTATTTTTGTGGGGGGACATAGTGTCTATGTCCTGTGGCGGGGACTGGGGGATACCGTAGTGTAGGCTGGGATCAAGTGGCCCCATAACCTGGTGGTCTCCCCACCCTGCATACAAAGCAGGGGGCGTGGCTCAAAGTAACAATGTGTAGTTGTGCAAATATGGTAATAATCGTGGGTCATGGCCTGCCAGGGCTGGTCCCACCTCCCCCTCGTTCAAGCGGGGGGAGGCCACAGTCTGGTAAATGTAAAACCAGGTGGCGCTGGAGACAGGGAGAAGGGCGGTCCCACCTACACTGGTCCAGAACGCGGTAATCGTTCGGATCAGGCACTTGTGCTTACACTCGGCCTCCTTTGTGCCCATGCATGTATCCCCCACAAAAATTGCGGCCTTTTCATCCACTTACAAACCTTGTTCCATTCCATATGTTGTATCGTGTAAATTGTGCTGTTGTACCTTTTGAAGCATCAATAAAGTCATGTTCATATTCACGGGGGTTATCATTTCAAGGCAATGCTGATGCATTAAACAGGCTGGGATCGGACTACATTTGGCTCGAATATAGAGCAAGCGGGCATGTGCTGCGGAATACCTAGCTCACTGGATCTAATAATTAATACGCTCTAAAACTGATGTTTCTTTTTTATCTAGCATATTTATGGTATCTTGTGTTTTCATGTTTTATATGTACAATCAGGATAGGTACAGCTACGGACTGTTTACATGTGATAACGCCTTTTATATCATTGCTTTTTAATGTTTTATTTATTTTCTATGTATTATGTGTATAACATTCTGTTGTAAGGTATATATGCATTGTAAAGCACCTTTGAGCGTACATAGTGTATGAAAAGGATGCTATATAAATATGATATTATTATTATTAACATATGTTGCAATTTTACCAGTGTACCCCATCGCCATAAGTTGTAGAATACATACTTTCAGTTGTTTTATTTCTGTGTTATACCTCTATCCCCAGCAGACAGGCGAACAAAGCGAATGGTTAGCGTATTGTAAAGTGAAGCATCCCAAAGTCCAGTACAGTACCGACTCAATGGCTTAGGCATGGTCACCATGACCCTGAAATCACCTGCACCGCTCCGCACCCATGGACAAAGTACTACTCATGCACATGTCCTAGAATATCCCTTGTAGCTTTGTCGCAAGGAGCTAACCAAGCGCCAGTGAACCCCTAATAATAATTGATTTTACTGATGATATAAGTACCATCTACATGGAATTTAGTACAGGAGATCCGTTTCAATCAATATCACTTTAAAATCAATCATTCAGGAGACTGGTCCTGCGTCCCGCACATAGTCGACCAAGCGAGTGTAATTTTGCTTTTAAAATATTTACGTCCACCTTTCTTGCAAACAGAAGTTGTTTTACCGTAAATCATCTCATGGCAAATGTTTATACATGTACCTTAACGGTTCGGGAGTAAAATGATGTAAATGGCGAAGATTTGAATTTCATTCCAGAATAGTAAATCTTAAAAACCACCAGCAAATGCAGTGGTCATGCAGACGTAATCTGAGATATTTTAAAAAGGATACGAAGAGAAACGCAATCTTGTTTTATAATAACCAAGATTGATAATCCGGGGCTTCTCATTATACATTTTGTGTCTAAGAAATTGAAACCTTTTCATCTGTTAGGGTTGGGTAGTCAACATTTTGGAGCAATCCGTTCAAAAGTTCTTCAGATATTGATTTCTGCGTATGGCTAACAAAATTTCTATTGGCAGCGAAACTGTATTCTACTTCACTAATGGTCTCGAGATATATCATAAGCTGGATATAGAAGCTTTCTTAGGATTTTTCTAACTAGGATAGATTTACGATATTCTAAAGATTTTTTTTTAAAGAATTGAAACCTTATACTATTAGACTATATTCATAAAAACAAGTGATCGATTATATCAGTGGTTTAATTATTTAATGAATTTCGAATAGAAATGTGTATATTTTGTCTAAAAATGCAAAAAAAAAACAAAAAACCAATTTATTTGATAATGTACCTCTGTGTCTTTAAAAAAAATTATGATAATAAATAAAATTGAAACCATATGCAGAAAAAGTTAAGCATGCACATGACATTTTCATATTAGATAGACAAACACTAGTATCGAATTACATGATTTAATTTCATATACATATGTGTAGCGGTCAGCCGGGTTCGATCGCCGGTGGCCCGATATCTCAGTTGGTAGAACACCTGACTAGAGATTCAGGGGGCCCGGATTTGAATCCCTGTCTGGTCCGTTGCATTTTCTCCCTTCCTGTCACATATGTAATTTATATTCCGCAATTTTGAAATAGAAAAACTCATATGCAAGCAAAAACTCTGTACCTCAGTTTTTGTGACTAGATAATCATTAAAATATCTAATGAAAAACACATTTTAAGTGAATTTGTCATTTATTATCATGATCAAATAAATGACGTAATAAACCAAGTTCAAACAAAATGACGTAATAGACCAAAATATACAAAATTAATTGGCTGGGACAACTTTTAATACAAACAACCGTTTACTAATGACTAGGTTTGCAAATAAGCAAATAAACACGTAAATTACACAAATTGATCCCAGCCAATATACATAAAAAACACTAATAATATCAAAAAGATGGCGCACAAAAAAGGCAACAAAGCAATGAAACATGCGAACAAGTTGCATGAAAGTTGCTGCGGCACCCATATTTAGCAAACGACTTGTAGAGTACATACGCGAAAAATCTCGTGCTGTTTAGTTCTCTTATTCTCCTTTACTTCATTGAATAAGGGCGAGTGTGAAACTTTGACACCAACTTCGATATGAGCCATATTTAATTATTAAGATGTGCCGTAAGTTATTCTCGTCACATTCTAACTTTACGAGCAACCCTAAGATATATCTTGAGGACTAAAGTCTTTATCGATAGCATACCTGCATTAAAAAAAACACTATCTTCTGACTAAAATCGTTTTAAGACCAAAATTCGTCGTAAGATCCCTACATACACCATGTAATTGTTTTTAAAAAACGGTCTTACATTGTGATAATCGTTAGATTGTTAAAAATCTTAATACAGCCTAGATTCCTCAACAAAAACAAAAAACTTTGTAAAATCTTAAGTTATTTTTCGAGAAATCCAGCCCAGATACTTGATTAGGTATAAATTTGTATGTTTCATACTGTTGTTAGGCCGTACTTGGCACACTAATTTTGACTACGGATAACTTCTTTTACCTGTTCAAGATATAGGGCTCACGGCGGGTGTGTCCGGTCGACAGGGGATGCTTACTCCTCCTAGGCACCCGATCCCACCTTTGGTATGACCAGGGCTCCGTGTTTGCTGAACTCTCTATTTTGTAATGCTTATAGGAATTATGAAATTTATCACTGTTCGCTACCTTCACCTTTCATGCTCCAATATTCATGTATCATTTTTGTACATATTACTTTAAAGCAGATAAATTAGTTTTCAAAGTTATTAACTTTCCCTTAATTACATGCTTGAAAATATTTGCATGTAAAAGAAAACAGTGAGAAGGTTATTTAAAAAGCAAATAGTAGCGGGTACGCATAAATTAGACATTCTATAAATAACACCACGCGGATCAGGAGAATCCCAACTTGTGGTATGTAAATCAAACGCAACTGTCTAACTATAAGGCTGAAGGAGCGTAAAACAACGAATTACTAAGAGATATTTAATGTTTTTATTTCTCTTAAACTTATGGCACGGTACTGTTGTAACAAAATACCCAGCTTTACACAGATAAGATCACCAATGATCTGAAAGTCTGTACTGAACACGTGACTGTTACTTAAAATGGCCGTCGAGTGACGGTTGTTTGTAAACACCGATTTCAAATCAAATATTTTTGGTTAAAACAGGTGAAATAGTGTATGACATGTCGTACAGTCTCATAAATACGCATGTGCAATGATTTAACAGCGTTTTTACAAGGTGGAAAAAAATTGTCGAAATTCGGCCAATACAACTTTAAGTAGGAAGTATAAAATATCTTTGGACCAATAGGATAAGCATTGAAAGGTGAAGATAACGAACAGTGATCAATCTCATAACTCCTATAAGCAACATAAAATAGATAGTTGGGCAAACACGGACCCCTGGACACACCAGAGATGGGATCAGGTGCCTAGGAGGAGTAAGCATCCCTTGTTGACCGGTCTCACCTGCCGTGAGCCCTATATCCTAATCAGGCAAACGGAGTTATCCGTTGTCAAAATCAGTGTGCCAAGAACGGCCTAACAATCGGTATGAAACACGTCAGACAGCATTTGACCCAATGATAGGTTGACATATAGTGACGAACTAGATCGTTATAACGACCAAAGAATTTGCAAAATGCTGACTTTAATCGAGACTGTTGAAACTCCTGTACCATCAACTTGTATGTCAGTAGCTTGCATCGATTTAAAAATTGACCATACGCAGAACAAGCTATTGCGTATCGAAACAGTTGAGAGATGTGAACAGTATATGATGCAGATGATAATAGAATATTGCTACATGTACATAAATATCATGGTCGTAGGAACTGGGGGGGGGGGGGGGCGTGCCCCCCCCCCCCCAATATTTTCCCCAAAAAAATTCATATAGTAAAATTCACATATAGTGTAATGTATAATTATTTTTAAGCAGAAAGTTCATTTAATTCAATGAGACTCAGAGTCAGTCAGTGTGACTGTCCTTTAGCTTAAATAAAAAAAATATTATGAAAAGCACTTAATGCCTTAACATTTCTTAGGGCATCATCCAAAAGGTCGTAATCATGAGGTGACGGTTCGGTTCTCGTTCCCAGTTCCGCAACTGGCGTCAAACATATGATATGTAGTGACTGTTCCTTTGCCAAGTGCCCGGCACTAGTGTCGTTTAAAGTCCTTTACCGGTATTTGTTGACGACTCATACGAGTGAAAAAATCTCGCAAGGGACGACTGATCAAAAAGTATCTAATATGTGTGACCTTGACTAACTTTCAAGGTCTAATAATTCATTAGATAGCTTGTTCATAGAAACTTCGTCTTGATACAAAAATGTCTATGCCCAACTGCCCTAATACCAGTTCAACGTTTGTATATATTTAAAATCTTTTTGTAAAGCTAATATGATAAATTGTTGACTTTTTTATCATCACAGTTTTTATGGTAAAGGTAAACCCGACAATGTGAGAAGTACTATTTATCAGTGACGTAACACCCCCAATATGACGTAGGTCATAACGTGTAACAACTTTTTCAAAGCTTGTAAAGTCTCAGGCTGTCAAGACCTGTTTCATTCTTGGTCCAAGAGTAGACACTATCGTATCAGTGTAAGATCAACCTTCCGCACAGTTTTAACTTTGATTATATTTTACAATGTATGCCCAGACGAACGAAAAAAAGGCATTTTTCGAAAAAAGTGCACGGAGAAGCAAGGAATGCAGGAAAAAAGGGATGGGGAGCACTAAGTTTTCTTGTTAGACTCAAAGGGCAAATTTTTAAGAAATATCCTCTTCCAACAAGCATACCTAATATCCCAACTTCAAATATTCGAAAAGATGCTGTTTCCTCAGAGCTTTATCCAAATGATGCTCCTTCTGAGCTTATCCCGATTCAGATATATGGTGATGGGAATTGTTTATTCAGAACTCTTCCTTTTTTGTGTTTGGACATGAGGACAATTTTAAGGAAATGAGGGTACGAATTGTGTTTGAACTTGTTTCAAACTTGAAGAGCTACACGAATGAAAACACTTTTGTGACCATGTCCACAAACAAAAGTTCACTTCAATATGTCTTTGAAAGTTCCCTGTCAGAAGAGTGATTAATTACTGGTGATTTGATTGCTTCGTTACAAAAGGAAACAATAAATACAACCCAGAACGGTTACTATTCAAGCCTTTTACATATGTTCATAGCTTCTAACGTTTTGCAGAAACCAATCATGTCGATTTTCCCCGAGGTGCAAAACCCTGGTGTAAACAGACAAGATCATAATCAGCTTTTTGTTCCTCTTGACCGTGCTGATGCTAAAGAATATCAGGATGCTATCCACATCATGTGGACTCAAACAATTGCTACAAAAATAGATGGTTGGACACCTAATCATTTTGTTGCCTGTATTCACAAGCATGAGGAACCTCTTTCAAAGTGTTCGAGGTTATCCTTTGAGGATTCTGAACCTCATCGCTCATTTGAACCAAAACAATCACAAGATAGTCCTTCCCCACTCTTGGAGTCTAACACAAATGAGGAGTCTATTGAAACAGGTAACTTGGGGGAAACTGCAAACAAAAAAACAGACAAACATGTTAAGGTTGCTTCCTTTATTGATTCTTCTTCTTCAGAAGATGATATCTCAGAAATACCAGTTCAAAAGGCCCAGGTTGTACATGAAAAATGGCATACACCAGAGATCGGTAGTACCCCAAATCAGCCACGGAATATTTTCTTTCCAGCAAAAAAGTTTGGTAAAAAGATGAGCTCTTTCAATGCCTCCTGGTTTGATCGGTGGTCTTGGTTACATTATGTAGAAATCAAAGATGTTGTATTCTGTTTTCCTTGCATAAAATCATTTCAGAAGACTCAGTTGTCACAAGAAAAAAAAAGCTTTCATATCAAGTGGTTTTAAAAACTGGAAAAAAGCAACCAAAAAATTCGCCGCACACGAGAAAAGTGATTGCCATAAAGAGGCAATGGAAAGGGAGTTTACGATAAAGGAGGAGGTTAAAGATGTTGGAGAATGTCTTTCAAAGACGCACGAAGTCGAGAAGAAGTCTAACAGAGAGAATTTGCTTAAAATCACAAACATTTTAAAGTTTCTTGCTCGACAAGGAATTGCTCTTCGGGGTGACAAAGACGAGAAAAACTCGAACTTTAATCAACTTCTCATGCTAGAGGCTAAACGCGATCCCCAGCTTCAGGAATGGCTACAACGCAAGACAAATAAGTATGTTGCTCCAGATATACAAAATGAAATTTTGCAGGTGATGGGGTTGCAGGTTTTGCGACAAATTGTTGCTTTCATCAAATCGTCTGAATTCTTTTCAATAATGGCAGACGAAACACGAAATATTTCCAAGAAAGAGCAACTTGTTTTATGCATTCGATGGGTTGATCAATATTTTACCGCTCATGAAGATTTATTAGGGATGTACTGTCTTTCTGACATTGGGGCTAATTCAATAACCCTAGCAATTAAAGATGCCCTTTTGAGGTTCGATCTGCCTATCAACAAAGTACGAGGCCAGTGTTATGACATGGCTGCTTCTATGGCTGGTTCAAAGACAGGTGTTGCAACACAAATTCATGCACTTGAACCTAGAGCCGTTTACATACACTGTTATGGTCATGCTCTTAACCTAGCTTGCAGTGATTCTATTAAGGGATGTAAGTTGCTTAGAGACACCCTGGACATTGCAAAGGATATAACAAAGTTGATTAAAGAATCTCCAAGAAGGGAGATGATTTTCAATACATTAAAAAATGCCCAAAATCTAGAGAAAACGTCAGCGGGAATAAGGGTTTTGTGTCCCACAAGATGGACAATAAAAGCCGACACATTTTTGAGCATTTTGTCAAACTATGAAATTCTAAGAAATGTTTGGGATGAAAGCCTCCAATACGTGAGTGAGGTAGAAATGAGAAACAGAATTAGGGGAGTGGCTGCTTATATGTGCAGGTTTGATTTCTCCTTTGGTGTTTACTGAGTGAAAAACTTACGTTATAGTGATAATTTGGCAAGGGCTCTGCAGGCTCCAAATCTCTCGGCGAGTGATGGTCAAAAATGGCATCAACGACAATGAGTGCTTTGCAAAGTCTCCGAGATGAGACAATCTTCACTCAGTTTTACGAGGAAGTTGTTGAAAAAGCAAAACAGATGAACATCGATGATCCTGTTCTTCCTAGAAAACGCAAAATTCCTCCTAAACTTGATGATGGGACAGCAGCACATACTTTTTCATCGTGTGCAGATATGTATAGGAAAGATTTCTACGAGGCATTAGATCTGCTTTTAGCTGGCATAAAATCTAGATTTGACCAACCAGATTACAAAGCTTATGTTAATCTTGAAAACCTCGTAATTAAGGCTTGCACAGGTCAAACGTTTGAAGAAGAATTCAATTTTGTCACGACCCTATATGATACAGATTTGAAACCAAAGGATCTTCACTGCCAGCTTATAATGTTAAAGACTGTTTTGCCAAAAGACTTTAAGCCAGATATACCAAGTGTGGTTGAATTTTTCAGACATTCAATGAAAAAAGTCTGTTTGCCGAGATCCTCAAACTAATTTTGGTACTTCCTGCAACTAACGCTACCAGTGAGCGCTCATTCAGCGCCTTGAAACGATTGAAAACATCACTGAGATCAACAATGAGCCAAATACGAACAAACAATTTGCTTTTATTCAAAAACTTCTACCTGAGAAGAAAAAATCTCTCGCTGTGACCTTCAATTCGACGTTTAGATATATCGATGACGTTTTGTCTATTAACAATGATAGCTTTCATTCATATGTCGATTTGATATATCCCTGTGAGCTTGAAATAAAGGACACCACAGAGTCGTCCACTTCTGCTTCATACTTATATATTTTATTGAAAGTAGACATTAACGACAAACTGACAACTCAACTGTATGACAAACGGGATGATTTCAGCTTCTCCATCATCAACTTCCCACATTTATGTAGCAATATTCCATTCTCACCTGCATATGGTGTTTATATATCTCAACTGATTCGATATGCAAGAGCTTGTTCTGGGTATATTCAGTTTTTAAATCGAGGTAAGCTACTGACATACAAGTTTATGGTACAGGGATTTCAACAGTCTCGATTGAAGTCAGCATTTCGCAAATTCTATGGTCGTTATAACGATCTAGTTCGTCAATACAACCTCGCATTGGGTCAAATGCTGTCTGACGTGTTTCATACCGATTGTTAAGCCGTTCTTGGCACACTGATTTTGACTGCGGATAACTCCGTTTACCTGATCAGGATATGGGGCTCACGGCGGGTGTGACCGGTCAACAGGGGATGATTACTCCTCCTAGGCACCTGATCCCACTTCTGGTGTGTCCAGGGGTCCGTGTTTGCCCAACTATCTATTTTGCATTGCTTGTAGGAGTTATGAGATTGATCACTGTTCGTTATCTTCACCTTGCATGTTCATAAAAATGAGACTGGTGAACTGAATCCAGAAAAAATAGTTGAGGAGTTCGTAAGTGAAAGTGAACACAGACTGGCGATTTTTGGAAAGTTTACCGAGTACTAAATACCTTATGACTCAGAAATGATTGATAACAAAATGATAAAGATATAAACAAAAACAAAAAAGATTTTAAAAAATCCTTAACACCCCCCTCCAACCCCCCAACCCCCCCAAAAAATTAAAATTAAAGTTGAAGGGTTTTCTGGGAAACTAATTAGATTCTATGTACATAATTAGATTTATGTACATGACGTACACCTCAATGCTTGCACATATTTATGCAGTTATATTTTTACTAATGGTTTTGTCGATGTCACTTTTTTGTCGTAAATTACTGTGGTGTGGTGCCCCCCCCCCCCCCCCCAAGTGAAATTGCTTCCTACGGGCCTGAATATGGGAAGTTGACGATGGAGAAGCTTAAATAATCCCGTTTGTCATACAGTTGAGTTGTCAATTTGCCGTTAATGTCTACTTTCAATAAAATATATAAGTATGAAGCAGAAGTGGACGACTTTGTGGTGTCTTTTATTTCGAGCTCACAGGGATATATCGAATCGATATATGAATGAGAGTTATAATTGATAATCGACAAAACGTCGTCGATGTATCTAAAAGTCGAATTGAAGGCCACACCAAGAGATTTTTTTCTTTTCACTTAGACATTTTTTAATAATACTGCTTCATTTAAGAAATGAATAGCACTTTTGAGCTGTTCATGGTCAGTATGAACGGATTTGGATTTGAGGCAAATTCTGTGAATCGCGCTAGCGAAAATTTGCCTCAAATCCAAATCCGTTCATATTGACCATAAACAGCTCTAAAGTGCTATTCATTTCTTATATTCATATTCATTTACTAAATCCCTGTTTGTTTACATTGCTTCTATTTTGTTGCATAAAACGAACTCATAATCATAGTCGTATTGTGACGTACGTCAACACATGGACATGACGCCACACTTCGTCTCACCCTGCCTTTTATCAACTGCACGGTGCACTGTATTCTGGAGGTAGGAGACCGCAAGATTGGGAATATAATCCACGTAAGTTTACACATGTTGTAACACATGTTGTATTTTTTCTAATCATTACGCTCTGTCAGTCGCGTACTTTAAACTAGTTCATAATCCGTTCATAGTCAATATGAACGGATTGTGTCGCGCGCTGAAATTGGTTGGTTCATAGAGGAAAATAAGATTTGTAATATAAATATATGAATATAGAACAATTATAGCATTCTGCACAGTTGCGCTTAAAAGCTGAGGAGCTAGCTTCCTTAATTGTGTCAATTTTCTTAAAATGGTGTCGGCCTATATTTTGATCAGAAATAGGCATTTGATACGGAAGAAACGTGTATTTAGGGACAGAAACAATCCATAAGACTATGGATGATATAGACGTCATTGTCAAGTTTTATTTACTGCGACATCTGATCTTTGAACTGTGAAAATTGAAGATAACGAACATTGATCAATTTCATGAAAGGTGGAGATAACGAACAGTGATCAATCTCATAACTCCTATAAGTAATACCAAATAGATAGTTGGGCAAACAGGGACCCCTGGACAAACCAGAGGAGGATCGAGTGCTTTGGTGGAGTAAGCATTCCCTGTTAACCAGTCACACCCGCCGCGAGCCTTATATCTTGAGAAGGTAAACGGAGTAATACGTAGTTAAAATGAGTATCTAAAGAACGAAGTATGAAACATATCAGATAGCGTTCGATCTAACGACAAATTATAATTACAAATAAGATCATTATAAGGACTATAGAATTTGCGAATTGCTGACTTCAAACGAGACTGTTCAAACCCTTGTAACATCAACTTATTTGTCAGTAGCTTGCCTTGATTTAAAAATTGATCATACGCAGATCATGCTCTAGCGTATCGAATCACCCGAGAGACATAAACACTATATACAGGTGTACATGAATATGGAAAGTTGACGATAGAGAATTTGAAGTCATCACGTTTGTCATAAAGTTGAGATGTCAGTTTGTCGTTGACATACATGATATAATAAAATATCCAAACATGAAACAGATATGGAAGACTATGTGATTCCTATAATTCCGAGGTCATTGGGATATATCGAATCTACATATAAATGAAAACTGATAATAAATAAAACGTCATCGATATACATGTACATAATTCGTTTAGGACATTCCACAAACAGATGTCATTCATTCATTGTTTGTAGACACACAAAAGTGATGGATAAAAATATCATAATTTCACCTTTCTTCTTTTAACGTGGACGTTTCTATAGAATTTTATTCACTACTTTCATTTAGCATTACAATTTTTGTCATTGAATGGTGCAAAACCGGACGATAAACTTTTAAAATACGAAATCACGCCTAAAATAACATGATTTAGAAAAAGGTACAATGTATTACATTTTATAAATACATTAAATCATTAAAAAGAAATGACTAAAATCGTAACATTTTATTACCAAACAAAGAGAAACTTAAACTAAAGTACCAAACAAAGAGAAACTTAGACTAAAGTACCAAACAAAGGGAAAATTAGAATAAAGTACCATAAAAAAGATAAACTAAATTTATACCAATTGTGTTGTTTGTTGCTTGCGCAAAATGTGAATTTATCTCATTAATGTATTCAATGTATAACGAAAGGATTATGAACAATTTTGAAGGATTTAAACCAAGATATATGTTTATTGTTAAATAATGATGAAAGTGAAGTAGACGAAATTCACATGACTGGTAAATGATTAGAAGCCGACCTTTTTGTACTTGAGACTTTTTTAAAAAGTTATCTGCCCTTTGGAAAAAGTAAGAAAAATTAAATTTTCTAAAAATGTGTGTGGTATAAATGATTAATTCTATTTCATATTTTCATAAAGAGAAAGTGTATATGTAACTTTCTACCAAGAGATGGAAAATATAATTTCTTCGAAAAATATTTTAATACAACGTGCTCTTCCCCGATCAGGAGGGACGTTGTTTACAATACTGTTCACATTTTCAGTAGATTATGATTCGTGTTTGGCGCCGATTTGGTGATATTTTGCCCTACTTAGACGACAAACTGATAAAACTGGTAACAGTACGTGACGTAAAAGCACGTGACATAGTGTACATCAGGTATACTAAGGTTAGATTAGTTGACACACAAAAAAGTTCGCTGAGAAGATTACATGTATGTATAAATGTGTTGCGTGGTCAGGAAATCATAGGTTCGAGCCCCGCTCTTAACTAAGCCTCGTCAGACCTAAAACATAAAAATAGGTAGTAAAACGCTCGGCATCTACGAGTGAGAATCGCTTGTCTCTCGGGCAGCATCTTAAAATCCGAGGTCCTGTTTCACGGCAGATTCAAAAAACCTCACTGCTACAGCCCTGAGAATCATGCATAGGTTGTGGTACTTCACCTACAGCTAGTGACGTTTCGATGTTTGAACAATATTCAAACGGACATAAAACAACAATTCTAGTATGTCCAGGGATCCGTGTTTGCCCAACTCTTAATTTTGTATTCCTTGTGGAAGTTATGAGATCGATCACTGTTCGTTATCTTCGCCTTTCTTACAAACGGAAAAAAATCCAAAACTAATAAGTCAACTCTAACCTTAAAAAACATTTTTAATCATTACAAACATTACACTGAAATGATAATGATCAATATAATCAGCCATTTCAAATATGCGCTATATTTTTGGGAATGTAAAGAGGATTTTTAAGAATTTAATTCACTTTGACTATAAGGTCCACACAAACATGCCGTGATACTTAAATCCACAGATCAAGGAGCGGTAAGTTTTACGATATCAATAAAAGTTTCCCTTCTGTTTTTGTTTTCCTACACACTCTGTTCCCTGAGGACTATATAGTCAAATAGAATATATTTAAGGAAATGATACATATTATCCACAAGATTCATGGAAATCCTGAAACTTATGATATTTGACTACACACTCTGTGTTAGTTTTTGGATGTCCTGAGGACTATAGTCCAGTAGATTGTTGTTCATTCGTTTTACGTCCCGTCGAGACTTTATGTCACCAGTTGTATGTCAAGTACCACAGATATAAACTTATGATTAGCAGTGAGGGTTTTTTATTGTGCCAACGTATGGTGCCCGGATAGGGCCATTTGCAAAAGCGTGATTGCGCGTAGTCACAACACGCCAACAAGCAACGCGCCTTCACGCTCTCACGCCAACAAGCAACCAACAACCAACATTTTCAACATGTCCCTGTCCCGGGTTTAAATCACAACTCTGATTACGTCAGCCTGCTTTTCTCTTAACTGGTTCCCTATTGTGACAGCTCCCAAGACCATTTAATGTAAACCTGGAAAAGGGGACATGTTGAAAATGGATTAAAAGCAAGTAAATGTTGATTCCTTGTGTCAGTTTTGTGAATTGCTATTAAATGTTTGAGAACAACTTGTCTATTGCGTAAATCCAGCCACATCTGACTCGAAACGTCGGTTGAAGCATAAACCGTCACCGACTCCGGCATTTACACGTTTTCCAGAATCAAAACATGAATGCTTGCGAAGAGAAGTCGATGAAGGCTATGCCTTTCGACTTCTCTAAAGAGAATAGGTCATCGATCAGTTCATAGTATTCTGACAAAACGCTACGCGCAAGATACCCACGAGATGGGTGTCCCATGCCTTGTTAACTTGCTAAACAAATAGACTGGGATTGAAGGGCAAAAGAGGGTGACACTGTGACAAATCAGTAACATGGATCAGATTGATTGAATGCTGTTTAACGTCCCTCTCGAGAATATTTCACTCATATGGAGCCGTCACCAATACCGGTGAAGGGCTGCAAAATTTAGGCCTATGCTCGACCTTTGAGTAGGGAGAGATATTTATCGTGCCACACCTGCTGTGACACGGGACCTCAGTTTTTGCGGTCTCATCCGAAGGACCGCCCCATTTATTATCCTCTAACAAAGGAGCAAAATTCATACAAGCCAAGCTTTTACAGGATATACATACAATTATGCCCCTCCCCTTCAAAGGAGAGGGACATATTGCTTTGCACCTGTAGGTCGGTAAACTACATGTTGTCCGCTCGATATCTTGATCACCATTCACCTGATCATATTGATATTTCATAAGTGGGTTGGTTATAAGTAGAAGAGGACTCCTGTTGATTTTCGTGTCAAAAGGTGAAAGGTCACGGGTCAATCCACTCTGGACATAGGAAGATACTATACGCTCAATATATTGATAACCCTTTCCTTGATAGACATTAAAATTGGTACATTGTGAGGAGTAGATGACCCGTATTGATTTTGAGCTCACATGTTTAAAGGTCAAGGGTCAAACTGAAGATATGAATATACTGACCGGCCAACGTCTTGAGAACCACTTGCTTGACAGATATCAAACGTGGTACACTGGTACATCTTAAGAAGTATATGACCCTATTGATTTTGAGATCTCATGGTCAAAGGTCAAGGACCATGCTAGACATGGGAAAAATACTGCCCACGCAATATTTTGATAACCCATCGCTTGACAGACATCAAACTTGGTACACTGATACATTGTAAGGAATGAATGACCCCTATTGATTTTAAGGTCACATGATCAAGGGTCATACTGGACATAGGAAAATACTGTCAGCTCAATATCGCTTGACAGAGATCAAACTTGGTACATTGTAATGAATAGAAAACCCCTATTGATTTTAAGGTCACATGGTCAAAGGTCAAGGGTCATTCTGGACATAGAAAAATACTGTCCATTCAATACCGTATATCGGGGGGGGGGGTTCCGCGTGTATCCAATTTTGAGAACCCTTTGCTTGACAGACATCAAGCTTGGTACACTGGTACATGATAATGAGTAGATAGCCCCTATAAAATTTGGGTCCATATGGTCACGGGTCAAACTGGACATATTCATATATTGTCTCCCAATCTAATTGAAATTAGATGTTGGATCCGCTTGCATACTCGCTACACAAACATCTAAAAACATCCCATAGAGGGTCACGTCAGAGGTCAAATTCGGTATCACTCTAGACTTATCGGCTTCAACAAACATTCAATGATTTTGCCAGCGGTGATTTCATTGGTCAATCGAATTTGACCTCTGACGTGACCCTCTACGGGATGTTGTTAGATGTTTGTGTAGCGAGTATGCGAGCGGATCCAAAATCTAATTTTAATTAGATTGATTGTCTCCTATTTTTTAAGAATCAATTGCTTGATTGACACCAAACTTCCTGGCACATCATAGGGGTAAATGGTCCCTATTGATATTTAGGTTATATGGTCAATCCACTCCGGACATACGAAGATTTTGTCTGCCCAATATCTTGAATTGTTTTGGCATTACTCTCAATTAAATGATGCATGTGAATTGCCTTTTTCAATTTTGCACCACGGGCGGAATATATGTTTTACAAACATTTCCTGTTTAATTTTGTATTGCACATTATAAAGTGGCGGATCACCGTGGGAGGGGGGATGGGTGAATCCAAAAGTCTGCGATTGGATGAGCTACATGGTGTGGTGGCACGATGAGTATTTTTTCGTTACCAGATCACCAAATGATCAGCGTGAGGGTCATCAACAACTGTCAGTTATTGTGATTATGTGGCCGACCCTTGCTTATAAAACACCCCCCTAGTTTTGAAATTTTCAATAAGAGTTTGTCCGACACCGATTTTAAAACCGAAATAAATTATCGCTTCGCGTGAAACAATCATCGATTACGAGAGTATAGTTCGATTGATTGATTAATTGGTGTTAAACACCGAATTGGTGATATTTTATCCATGCTCTGCGTCCCCATCCAACAGACCAACTATCTAAAGAGTGTATCAAAACACTGATGTAATAAATGATACACTGAAAATCAAGTACAAACTGGAAGCTTGTATGCTGCTACATGTACACGTATTAAACCTGTTCAAAACATTTCCTATAGGAACGAAAATTTTCGAGAAAAAGTATGTTTTATAAGGGCAGATGACTATTATGTGCTATTATGTGTATTCAACATGATAACATTGCTGTGTATGCATAGGGTTGACAAGTGGTTTTAATTTCTAGAGATTTTTTTTCTGGAAGGGGGGGGGGGTAACAAACATTAGTATTTTTGTGATTGGAAATACAGTGTTTCGAAATCCCGTACTGTGCAAACAAAGTTGTGCAATAATTTGCAACGTCCGTACAATGTATATTCCGGGTTCTCTGTACATCCTAACAAACAGCAGCATAAACATGCCTGTTAGAATAAAAATCTTACATACCATAATCTACCAGAGCAAGAATGTCACTAAGACGAAATATAATTTATTTTTCTTTATTTGAGGTATCCTTGCGTCTGCAATCACATCAAGACTGCATAAATACATGTTGATAGATAGTTAATGCTTATCCCTGCATAAGTACCTAATTATTCAAGTTGTATTATTTCCAAAGAAAGATTGATTTTATTTTTTTCATACATAAAAATATGCCATGGGATTGTACGGACTTTGTTTGAAATTATCCCAGCAAAGCAATTGGCCATCAATAACGGAGACCCCGCCCCGCGAGATTTGCAACCGTCTCTAGAGTCCACACTCGTCGGAACTTGTCGCAAACGCCAATTGTCAACGATTTTTAACAATGTAATCCGGGAATATTAATTTCATTGATGATCTGTTAATGAGAAGAAATTTTCGTCATATCCGTGAAGACGTGGGTTTGGACTAAGTACGCGATAATTTGTGTTCTCTATCAGTTTCTACCAAATTTCCTTATAAAAGACGCTGATTGCGATATAAACCCGTTAGAACAAAAGATAAAGGAGTCAAAGACGCACATTCAACAATCACAAAAAAAAAAAAACAAAGTAAAAGGAAGATGAATGCTTTACATCTAGTGTGTTTGGTGGTGATGTCTCTCGCCCTGCTCGGAAATTACATTTGCTCAACACAGTACTACGGAGTCAGTGACGAACATGCAGAGCCCACGGAGGAACAGGTATAGAATTTTACGTTTCTCAAACTAATGCTGATGAAAAATTATTTTCAGTTTGAAAATAAGAATTTGTTTTGGTTTTCATACTGTAAATAAATTTCAAGGCCTATATTTTTGTTTTGAGTGAGAAATAAAACATTTTTACTTAAATATGGATATTTTGATATTTAAATCTCCAATAAGATAGACTTCGATTCTTTCAAAAATCTCGTTCTCAGGATCGCTTAAGGAAGTTGGTGGATTTTTTGTGATGAATATCAAAAAGCATAAAGTAGTAAAAATCGTCATGCAAAGTACAATAATATTATACGTATGTGAAAGTCCTTAAAATCGTGGACTAACAATGCATTTGTTTATCGTAACACTGTCAAAATCTCCCTATGCACCGTGTTAACGTACTGCCAAACAATCAAGTTTCTGTGCTTGCGGCCTCCTTTCGTGTGTTCCATTTGCCATAACTCTTGAATTGGGAGTACATGTTTAAATCTTGGTAATTCTAAGTAAAGCTGAAAGAGAGAAAAATCCCAGAATCTCAGAAAATACTGCATTTAAATATAAAAGAATAATATGAACAGTGGCGGGTGCCTCGAAATTTGGTTAACCGGTCTTCAACATTGATATGCATGTTGCGTCAACTTAATAGTAAAAATTTTGCCGTTAACTATTGTTTAGAGAACCTTCACTTTATTAATATGCCACATCGTAATAAAAATAAAATATCTCAAACTTCCAAAGAAATCACAGTCATTCCAGTTACTTTACACCCGTCATTCGTTCCCAAGTATAAAAATATTAAAAAGAACTAGTGATTTCCTTTTAAATTTGTCATCATATATCTGATTAAAAGAAACATATTCCTGTTTTCGATATTAAACGTGCACTCATTCCCTCTTTGTATGGTAATAAGGGAAGAACATCGGTATGCAAAGCGATGAAAGCTACTATACGAAAACTGCTCATTCACCGAAGCAGAAGGACAATGTTTTGACGTGTTCGGTAAATATGACCTCAATACCTAAATATGCCAAACAAACTGTATTCACACCTCCCCCCATAGGTGCATTTAGTCCGTATTTGTGTTAATTCATTTAAAGGAATTTGTATGAAATGATCCATGGGATCGCAATAGTATGAAATCCGCAATGAAACCTCCGCAGTTAATTTTTTTGAAAGTTAACGCAGCTTGTGTGGATCTAGGATTTTCGTCCCGGACCGATTATGATTGGGATTTACACGCCAATTAAATCATTAAACACCCCGCAATGTTCGGGCATGTAAAATGTCTTGAATTAATAATAAGTGAAATCACGTAGGATATTAGTAGGTCGAGTTAATGTTTCACAAAAGAAATTAGTTAATTGATTGTATTAACTTTACGCCGATGTTTTTTCGCCATATAGACTGGTTTGGATGCCCCGGTGACTGCCAGTAATCTCCATCGAACTCCCTCGGAGACGGAGTTCTACGACACGGGTTTCACATTAACCTCCGTATCCAATTAACTACAAAAAACATTATACCCACAGTTGTAGTAGGTGTAAAGGTCTACTATGATATTGTTTGAAAAACGTCACGTTGCGTACAAATACAGTGTATATTATTTCACAAAAGTGAAGATTTTTCCGAGGAATTTCGGGTTCATGTCGAACTTACAAAAGAAGTTCTACCAACAAGACTGATTTTGTCGAACATATGATAAAGTTTTATTATCTAAAAACTGCTATTCCGTAAAATAGTCTGATTTTACTATAAATGGAATCATTAAGAAAGATATTAAGCGTGTCAGCATTCTTCCGTGCCTTTAAATATTTCTGAAGGAAGGGGCAATTAAGAAATGACCATAAAAAAGAGGGATTGTGCAATTCGCTTGAGGAAGTTCAGTGATCACAAAAATACCATAGTCTTTTTGTTTTTAAAATTATTGAACACTTAACACTGGGTAAAATTCACGCTTAACATTTCATCCTCACCATATATTCACTTCTCTTTGAATTTTACGTGACTGTATGTATATATAAGCCGTGATCTGCTATTTAATAACCAAAGCAGAGTGCGCAATGAGACGCGTGGATTTAAAAAAAATCACTTGAATTTGAAATTCCAGTCTGATAGAAAACGGCGCAAGAATTGAAAATAGTTGAATTAGTACTAATTAAAATATATCAAATACATGGATGATACATCTGCATTCTAATCAGTTCTGACCATTATAAGAGATGGGGAACAATGAATCTTCGTTAGAAACTGAAATCGGTTTTAATGCCATGCATAGGCGGACCGAAGTGAATTCTCACGGGTAATTACCAGGAGTTGGCTTTGTCGATACCCCGCCGAGGATCTTTCCCTAGATCCCGAAACATAATTATCAATATCACTATCATAGCTAAGATTTTATCATTTGAAAGTGATTTACCCTAAAGACGACTGTGTGCGTAAATCACGGACGCCACACGGCAAACTGAGTATTCATGTTCCTCAAAAAAAAAAAAAAAAATCCTCGTGAGCAGTTTTCGATACAAATTTTTATCATGCCTGTGTAGCTAACATTTGTTAATAATAAAATGCCTCAAATCTAGAGAATTTTAATGTGCAATAGCTGGGATATTATAAAATACCAACTTTTCAAGTCGTGGCTAAAACCCGTCTCGGTCCCGTGACTAAAACTAACTTCCGGTCTTCGGTCTCGGTCCCGTGACTAAAACCCGGTCCCTTTATTCGATACAAAAAGAATATATCAGAATATATTAGTCCTATTTCTAGCTAATTTAGATTTAACAATTTCATGCATATTTCCTGATATATTTTTTTCCTTTCTTAAATAATATGTGAAAACTCCGTGACCGGTGGGACGAACATTCATTTTGATTTCAATTTTCCTATTTAGGTCAAAATTCGATCTTGACACTTTCTATGAATATACAGTTATATTTTGTAAAAAGATCAAAATATATTATCAACCAACTATCAGAAAATATGCGTGAAATTTTCACATTTAAATTAACGAGAAATGGGGCTTATTATTCTGATGGATTCAAATTTTTAAAAAAAAAAATCTTGGACCGGGTTTTAGTACCGAGACCGAGACCGGGTTTTATTTTTGTTAAATAATAGATCGATCCTAATGTGATGTCATAGGTTTTTGCAAAAATCTTTATTAAATCAAACTTTGCGCATGATAGAAATAGATCGTTCAGAAAAAATTTATTCATTGAATAAAATTTGGTAAACTATTGATGCTGAAAAAGTTTATATTTTCCATAGATAATCAATTATTTATTATTTTTAAAAATGTTGTCAAGGGCAATAATTCTTATCTGATATTTCCTCTACTAAATGTCTATAATGCCATGATTCCCTTAATATCCACAATCAATTTATACATATTTATTAATGAGTATTTTTTCTAAACTGTTGACATTAAAAAAAAATTCATTTTAACAAGTTTTTTATCTATTTCCATAATTCTATTCTACGAAAATTATGTGTGATTTTTTATGTTGACTTACACTTTGGTTTTAATATGTCTGACATTTTCAAAAAGGTGGTAACATGCACATTTTCTTTGGTTATTAATTAAATTAAACTATATTGAGAGGAAATTAATACAGCTTTTCCACTTTTAACCATTGATATTGATGGGTCACATGAGGGTGGAGCTACATAACATCTGCACCAAAACGTTCCTGGTAGAGTATAGGGTTATTAGGGCTACCAATTAGAGTATAGGGTTATTAGTGCTACCAATTAGAGTGGCTACCCATTAGGGTAGATTGGTGAATATTAGGGTGATTTGGGTTTTAAAAATCGCGAGCTTGTGAGCGGAGTTTTACACCCAATGAGTGTCAATGTTTACCTATAAAACATTGTTTTATGTTGATGATTTATTCATTTTATCGTTAAGTTTATCAACTGAAGCGTCATTGGCACTGATATGAATGCGTGCAATACCACAGTTACGCACATTTTCAACGTTCAGTGTCCCATGGGGATCCGGCCTAAAATAGGTCCTTAGTACCCCTTGCTTGTCGTTAGAGGCGACTAAACGGGGCGGTCCTTCGGATGAGACCACAAAAACCGAGCCCCCGTGTCACAGCAGGTGTGGCACGATAAAGATCCCTCCCTGCTCAAAGGTAGGATAGGTCAAAATTTTGCACTCCTATACCGGCAATGGTGACCTCTCCATATGAGTGAAAAATTCTCTCGAGTGGGACGTTAAACTATATACAATCAATCGTGCAATCAACGTTCACATAATAAATCAGTGCTTGTGAATGTTTGAAATTATCAATGATAGTATTTTTGGTCCTTAGCTGTAAATAAGAATTGAATTACAAAACTTAGAAACCGGCTACCAGAGCTTAAATTACCAAACAATATCTGGTCGGTTTTCTTGGAATTAAAGTACGAAAACCCCGGATGCGTAACCCGCAAGCTATTGGTATAAATGTCTAGGTGTTGGGTGATTCGTCAAAAGAAAGATTGAAATTGAAGGAAATATTATAAAAGAGCTTTAATTAATTGAAGGACGGAGAAATTATTGCACAAAATTGAGAAGTGGCAAAGGAAAGTATCGAGTTAGGGGTATGTCTGAAATAAGGATGTAGTTCTAGTGCGATGATGCCCACAAGGCCCTGCACTTTAAAGAAAGAAGAATTCGCTGTAAGTCAATTATGACCCATAAAATATATATCATTAGCACTTGAAATGAACTTCCGAATGTTGGCGGACATTCGTCTTAAATCAATATAGTTAATTAGTTAGAGGGTCAAAGGTTTATATTATGATCTGTGGGAAATGAATTGGTACTGTTTTCCACAAATGTTTACAGCTCATATGCATTAACGATAACTTATACCAGAAACACAATTCAAGGAAAGCTAGCTTCAACAATGGTCCATATATTTAGGAATGTGTTATTACTAATGAATTATTAGTTATATTAAACAAATCTGATACTAGCCTGACCATAATTAAACTGTTCTTGAAAATACCCAATAGTAGCAAAGGCTGCAAGTATTTTTATTATCAATAAAATATCGCGTTGCATAGGAAGAGGGAGAGAGAGAAACATAAAAATATTTGGTTTATTATCTGTTTGGTTCTAATATTTTTTTGATACCTTCATCAACTGCATAGGAAGAGGAAGAGAGAGAAAGAGAGAGAGAGAGAAACATAAAATTAATTGGTTTATCATCTGTTTGGTTCTAATATTTTTTTAATACCTTCATCAACTGAAACATAAGTGCACTATGACGTAACGTTGTTATAAATGATTTACTTTAAAAGTTTGTTACATCATACCACAAAACGTAAAGTTTCCATCAAAATAAAGTTTGATTAAAGAAATAAAATGCTTAAAGATGACTGCAATAAAATGTCGGTTGATCGGAATTTCTTATCTTGAAATTGAGCGTTGACGCTTTGATGCAGTTTTCCCATTCTCTCACCAGAGGGCGCGTTACGCAAGCCACGGAACTCTGGGTAGAGAATGACAGTTTTCCATCCACTTTTGCGGTTGGTATCTCAATAGACCAAAAAACAAGAAAATCTTAAACCACCTGTTTGAGGCTTTCTTTTCATTATCGTTGCTCTTAAGACCCTACAAATAGATTCCTTCTATTCTAATGACAAATAATTTGTATTACATGTTGCTAAATATCGACATCTTTTATTGTCTACATTTACGTTAAAATCCAGAGCAAAAGTTGACATCGGGCTAAATAAAAAAACAAAAAACTCCAAAATTATCAATTACACCGAAAATCAGCATAGTGCCGTCGTAGAGATTGTAAACTCAAAATTGAAAAATATCTATCCAATATGTTAAAAATCAATATATAAACATGGGTTTAAGCAAAACATCCCTTGGTATCTCGAGATTTAAAAACAGCAAATCAAAAGAATTCCTCTACACTTTGGTGACAAATGATGAATGGCGTGAAGTGAGATTATATCCATATTGCTTATTATTTTTCCATTTTGCCATTTCCCAACGAGGGTCTATAATTTTCCTATAAAATTACACAGCTTTTGAGAAACGTGCACTATTTTTCCTGTGAGTCTTCTGCTTGTACAGAAGATGTGTTAAGACTTAATGCATGTGTACAATTTAACCGTACCGCCGGGTCAAAACTCTATACCGAGGGAATATGAATTTGACAGCCTGTCGTCCTCGTTGTGATAATGCACTTGGTTTGTCTACCAGATGCCCAGGAGTAAAGATGTGTTGTAAAGTTTAATGCAATTTCAATACATATTGTATGATTAACTTAACAGGATATCACTGGACTCCACCCAAAACTACAGAGACGTGAATTTCGTAAGATTCACAGACAACTAGCAGTTAGTGTTTAGGAGTTTCAGGTTTTCAGAGATTCTTTTAGGACGTTTGGGATCCATTCCCTTTGCAAGTGTCACAGGACTTGAAATATATGTTTCCGTCAAATGTAAATGCATATTCATGTACTACATGCCAAAACCATTAGAATCCTTTCAATATTTTCAGAGAATGTAGAATGATATTTCAAAAATTATGGAACAGCAGATCAAAAGGGAATACGGACAGGCAATAAGAGATCGTCTGAATGACCTGGAATACGGACAGGCAATAAGAGATCGTCTGAATGACGTTCGGAGTGACGTAAAACTGCGTCATTATGTACAATCTTTCTTTCTTTTCTTCTTTCTAGAGATCCATGATAAACAACCAATTCAAAAGACAGCTCCTAAGAAGTCTGGGTCAACTTAGGGACAACGGAAATCTCAAGCGACTCATAGCACAAAAAAGATTTGCAACCGACAGACAAACTAGAGGTGATGTTTATTTTCAACTTTTGTACCAGAACATATATTTACCTTCATTTATGGCTAACTGTGCTCCTCTAAATACAGTCTCATGTAATGGAAACGTATTGACAGAAATGGTCCTTAATTTTTTATAAACAGAAAATATCAAATGTTTTTAGCAACTTCTTTCATATAGCAACGAGATTCATTTTGAAATTTTACATCCAACTGTTAATACATGAAGTGCATGTGTGTAACTTACTGGGAAGCACAACTATTACATGTAGTTTTATTATGGGTGCCGCGATCATACTTTCCAGGATTCATGCAACCTTGTAATTATCGACTGTTTCTTTCAATAACAGGTGGCGTTGCTTTGTGCTTGTGGAAGGTGTGTCCGGCAGGCCCATGGCTCGTACAGAAGTAAAGGAGTCAAGATACTTAACAATTGAATCAACCTCGGCCCGAAGATTCGCCTCATTGTTATTTAATTATTCCATTATTCATTTCTCATAGCAATACACTTTAAGATGACGCATCTTGTACATATTTTTTTTTTCAATGAATAAAATTTATGTTCAGCTGTTCCATTTTATGATGCGAAAGTGAGTTTATTCTCCATATCCTGCCAGGCTTGATTATTCTACTAATCGGTGCTAAAAACAAATTACTTGTGATTGTGTTAGGAATGACGATAAAACAAATCGCACAATGTACTTTCTGAAAGTCATGTGTTGCAAGAACCCAATGTTACGGGAGTGAGTTGTCACCTTTTCTGAAGGCTTTCAGAATTGAGATGATAGATTGTTCCATTGTAGATTTGTTTTTGTAAATTCGAAATAAAGGATTAGAATTAACGATTTTCAAAATTTTAAGCATGTATGGAATTGTTTTTAATGAATTGCAGTTGGAAATTTCATTACATACAGTTCACATGTTATTGAGACAAACATCACGCAGTTTGATCGTCTGCTGTCAAACAGCACTGTTATATTACGAATCTGTAAATCACGATGCTACCTGGTAACGTCCACGGGGGCGATATAACAATAACAGGATACACCTCCATCAGCATATTGAACTTGTAATGCAAGCACAATTAATGCATCAGGAAAAATAATGTACAATCACTGTACAGCAGACGTACACTAGACGCATCTGTCTTAAAAGTTTATCACTTGAACAGGGTCTGTTTAGGTTTTTAGAGTTAAATGCTCATAAATTTTGATGGACATTTTATTCTAAGAGCTGGACTTGGTTCACGAAGTTCACGGAAAATCAAAGCAATATAACCGCAGAGAAGCATGGTTATAATGCATTTTTCGTAGCATGTGACAGAGAAGCATGGTTATCATGTTTTTTTCTTAGCATGTGACGTCTTTTTCAAAATAGACTGTACTTTTGGTTTGTCTCTCAATGGATAATTTTCATATTGTTTATTGGTTCTGGAGGCGTAAAACCTCTAACTACAATACAATTCCTGAAAGTTCATTCTCCGACCGAAAACGAAAAACATCCTAACTCGAGCAATTTATAAGAAACAGTTCGAAAACCATTATTACTAAAAATACATTCTATAAAAGTACAAAATCTAAACGGACCTATGGAATTTTGTAGATACTTGATTAGCTCTGAAAGACAATGAAACATTTTCTCAGACTCATCCTCCTTATAATAACGTTTTCACTACTATATACATATATTATTTTAATCAAGGAGAGGGCTAAAATAGGCTATGCCTGCTGCCCGATCCCATTCACCTTGTGAATAAAATATAGTTTTTAAAAAAAATCATTTTAATCGCAACAAGCGGCCGAAGTTCAGTCAAGTTCAAACTCAGAATAGCTAGTTTCTACATGTATGTAAAGGGTTTGGGGAAAATCATGAAAAAAAGGCGTTTCGTTCCCAAAGAACAAGACGGATTATCATCATAATTCAGACTAGAATATATGCGCCAATATTTCTAGTAGTAACGCATTGCTACTAGACTAGGACAACTGACAGGCGCTCTTTATGGGAATAGAGTACACATTCTATGTTAAAAATAGTCCATCGGGTTATTAATTCGTTACCTAGCACTAACCAACATACAAAACGTAGGATTGCGCAATACGCTAAAATAAAATCAGCCAATGATATTCCTTGTTTCAGATGCAAGTTTGGTTAAGAAAAACAGAACGTTAAAAATGGCGTCTATTGACAAATGGATTTAAGTGAAAAATAGACTAATATGGCGTATAAAACGTTGCTACATTCGATAATCTTGGGATGAATATTCGATAGTCTTGTGATGTATGTTCAATATCTTGTAATGTATGTTCAATATCTCGTGATGTATATTCTATATCTTGTGATGTATATTCGATAATATTGTGATTTATGTTCGATAATCTTGTGATGCATGTGCAATAATTGCTTTGTGGGTAATATGACGCAACAGTGCTAACAGCGTACTATTAGAGTAAGGACAACTTTCATCGGTTGGAAATAACGAAAGAATCCGGTGATGCAAATATAATACACTAGTGTGTTAACTTCTATAACACTGTATGAGACTATTTAGGACTTGTCCTAGACACAGGCACCTGAATTATGGATAATACTTACACCCCCCCCCCCCTTTGATAATTCTTTGCGGCGATAATTTCTCAGAAATTCCCTGTCTATCTCATCCCTCTTTCGATTATAATTGTTTCACGCTTTTTGTAAGCTATAGAGATAGGCCTTCTACCGGTATAAATATTTCAGAGAAATTATCACCGCAAAAAAATTATAAAGGGGGGGGGGGTAGTATTCATACTTCAGGTACCTGTGGTCCTAGAGTCAGAACTCTGGAGTTTAAAATTCAAAATTTTGGTACATTCCTTTTGTTTTCCTACATAATAGATGCATAAATTTAGCTTTTTTCCGAGTTTTATATGTTTCTGCTTTCAAGTTTATATAGTATCAGCATAATTAAAGAAGTCCTTCAAATAATAAGACATTTAATTACTATGACCATTTTGGCCCCACCCTGGCACCAATAGCCCTACCTTGGGATCATGAAATTTACAATTTTGACAAAGGGTTTCCTGCTCCATTCATCATTAGCATTGCCGAAGACGTCACTCTTGCATCACCGGATACTTTTGTTATTTCCAACCAATGAAAATTGTCCTTACTGTAATAGAACGCTGTTGTATCATATTACTCACAATGCAATTATTGCACATACATCACAAGATTATCGAACATACATCACAAGATATAGAATATGCATCACAGGATTGTCGAATATACATCACAAGATATTGAACATACACCACAAGATATTGAACATACATCACAAGATATTGAACATACACCACAAGATATTGAACATACATCACAAGATTATGAACATACATCACAATATATTGAACATACATCACAAGATTATCGAACATAGCAACGTTTTACATACCATAGTCTTAAGTGTTTCTTCAAAGAAAATGAATTTCTGAAAATCAGTCGACGGTCTCTACTAAATCTGCACTATGTTGCTGTCGCTGTGCGTGTTTAGTTTCGTTTTTGGTTGATTAAAACAACCATTTTCTGATTGGCCCCACGCTACAGGCTGCAACACCAATCACATGTTCCGTCTCGAGCCCATGTTTTGAATGGTGAATGCTGTCAAGGGTCAGTGCGAGGTAACGAATCAATAACTCTCGACTTGTGAAGATTAAAAACATATTGTATCTATGAAGGAGACACTGTATGCTAAAGACGAGCTTGGGATGTAATATGTACATTTTTGGCATGAAAGATGAAGATAACGAACAGTAATCAATCTCATAACTCCTATTAGGAATACAAAGTACAGACTTAGGCAGACAAGGGCCCCTAGACACACCAGAGGTGGGATCAGGGGAATAGGAGGAGTAAGCATCCCCTGTCGACCGGTCACATCCGTCGTGAGCCCTAAATCTTGATCAGGTAAACGAAGTAATCTGTAGTCAAATCAGTGTGCCAAGAACAGCCTAATAATCTGTATGAAATACATCAGACAGCATTAGACCCAATGACAGGTTGTATTGGCAAACTAGATCATTATAACGACCATACAATTTGCGAAATGCTGACTTCAATCGAGACTGTTGAAACCTCTGTAACATCAACTTGTTTGTCAGTAGCCTGTCTCCATTTAAAAAGAAAGGCAATGAAAAACAAAATAAAAACTGACCAGACACAGTGCTTGTAAGCTCTTGCGTATCGAATCAGTTGAGAGATATAAACACTATATGCAGGTGATAATGGAATATTGCAACATAAATATGGGAAGTTGACGATGGAGAAGCTGAAATCATCCCGTTTGTCATAAAGTTGAGTTGTTAGTTTGTCGTTAATATTTATTTTCAATAAAATATCTAAGTACGAAACAGATGTGAAGGAATACGTGGTGTCTTTGATTTCGAATTCACAGGGATATATCGAATCAACATGTGAATGAAAACGATTATTGTTAATAGATAAAATGTCGTCGATCTATCTAAATGTCGAGTTGAAGGCCACATCAAGAGATTTTTTCTTCTAATGTAGAAGCTTTTGAATAAACTCTGCTTCATAGTAATATAAAAACAGGTCAACTAACAAAGGAGCACAATTCGTGCCCATTGGAATTCTAACAGACTGTTGAAAGACCTGATCACTAAAATTTACGAAGGTATTGGTTGTTTTGTTTTTTTCTTCTTCTCATGTAGAATCTTTTGAATAAACCCTGCTTCATGTCAAACATTGCAATATTTAATCTTTTCCATTTGTATTGTATAATTTTTCATTTGTATTGTATATTTTCCATTTGTATTCTATATTTTCCATTTGTGTTGTATATTTTCCTTTCGTATTGTATATTTTTTAATTCGTATTGTATTTTTTTTTCATTTGAATATGAAAGAAAGCAGAGGTGAGTAAGCTCACATACCCCACGCTCCAACATTACTTGACAATGTCTCACAAAATGAATGGTAATGTTATGCATTACTGCAAGAAGAGGACTCACTCACTGGATACTGTTAGTGATTGTTATCACATCAGTGCCGCTATGGTATCCCTCCAAGTCAAAGGGTCTTTGGCTGTATTTTCGGTTTCCTGAAATGTTAGGCCCGCAGTTGTAAAGTTTCTTGCCAGCGTGCCTCGCCACAGGGGCTACACATAGCTTACCTAGTTTAAGATTTTTTAGGCATTTGAAGCGAGTGGTTAGTTTTTTATCTGTGTCAGAGTTAGACCCCTTTCTATATTTATGGTATCACAGGGTTCAGGCCCAAAACGGGCTTAGCCCCTGTGTGCCTCGCCATCTCTGCCGTTGTCGTCCTTGTTTTCCTCTACCTCCGACCAAGAATAGGACAGACGGACTCAAAATTCTTTTTAATAGGGGTATAACTCTAAGAAAAATTATTGAAATTGTAAGTTCAAAAGGGGCATAACTCCCAGAACAAATATTGAATAAGAATTTCCTGGAAATATGTATATCTACACTGTGTGTCCTTATTAACTACAAAGTTTCACAAAATTCCGTCGAGCGGTCTCTGAGGAGCTGCGCTGACAAGATAAGGACAGACGGGCTTGAAATTGTAAGTTCAAAAGGGGCATAACTCCCAGAACAAATATTGAATCAGAATTTCCTGGAAATATGCATATCTACACAGTGTGCCCTTATTAGCTACAAAGTTTCACGAAATTCTGTTGAGCGGTCTCAGAGGAGTTGCGCTGACAAGAACAGGACAGACGGGCTTGAAATTATTAGTTCAAAAGGGGCATAACTCTCAGAAAAATTATTGAATCAGAATGTTCTGGGAATATGCACATCTACACAGTGTGTCATTAACTACAAAGTTTCATGAAATTCTGTTGAGCGGTATCAGAGAAGTTGCGCTGACAAAAAAGGGGCTGATGGACGGGTCAAAAACATTATACCCTTCGCAACTTCGTTGCGTGGGGTATAATAAACAGAAGATGCCTACTCCTCCTAGAAACCTGGTCACTTCTCTGGTATGTCCAGGGGTCTGTGTTTGCCCTACTCTTGATTTTGTATTCTTTATGAGATTTGTGAGATTGGTCACTGTTCGTTATCTTCACTTTTTCACAATATAAAAGGAAATTATACAGTATGATTGAAAATACAACAGAAATAGAAAGGGTCAAATTTTGCAACGGTTTACATGACATTTTTATATGAAGTGAACCATTTGTTAACGAAGTTGTTTGACTAATTCATTGATACTGTCATGTAACAAATGAGACAAACGTGAACTGTACTTGCGACAACAGGCACTTATAGTATTGATTTATGTTTATTCTAGCGACATTCAGAAATATCAGTGAATTTCTTTTATTGAATATAAAACTTTAGATATACCGTGGTGCTGACCTCATAAAAGAAGACGTTAAATTTGGAAATTTCAAATCTGCAACACGTGGGTGTAACTATGTACATGAATGTTCTATGGAATAAAACTGAACTCTGAATGACTCGCATTGAAGCTATTAGAACTGCTGTTGTTAATAGCTATAATTTTCTATATTTTTGGCTGTTTTACCAGCATGATAACGTCAATAAATAAAGCAATAAATAGATATTACCATATGTAGAACCTTGAACCCCTCCTGTTCCCCCTAAGCCCCGCGGGACATGGTGCGAACGTTTGCTCGCTGTTTACATACATGTATCAAGTTGATGGCAAATTGTCCACTCATGGTTCTTGCGATTTTTTTCTTCCAAATTGGTCTTTCTGCTCATTTTACTAATAAATACACTCAGTTTGGCCGTTTGCCATGCGGGACTAGAGAAAAATCTGAAAGAATAGTAATCCATAAACATTTAGAACCTCACCTAACCAAAAGATCCCCAAGCCAGGGGCCATTGGTAGATGCTTCTTCCCTCACTGTCAGTATGTGATTGGTGAGGGCTGCATGATTTCCAAGAGTTAAACGATTTTTCAAACAAATACATTTAATCTATTGTCACTGAGCCACTAGGAACCCCATACTAACACAAAACCACCAGACCCTGGGGACGTTAGGACCCCACCCTAACACAAAACCACCAGACCCTGGGGACGTTAGGACCCCACCCTGACACAAAACTACCAGACCCTGGGAACGTTAGGACCCCACCCTAACACAAAACCACCAGACCCTATGGACGTTAGGACCCCACCCTAACACAAAACCACCAGACCCTGGGGACGTTAGGACCCCACCCTGACACAAAACCACCAGACCCTGGTGACGTTAGGACCCCACCCTGACACAAAACCACCAGACCCTGAGGACGTTAGGACCCCACCCTAACACAACACCAGACCCTGGGGACGTTAGGACCCCACCCTGATACAAAACCACCAGACCCTGGGGACGTTAGGACCCCACCCTGACACAAAACCACCAGACCCTGAGGACGTTAGGACCCCACCCTAACACAAAACCACCAGACCCTGAGGACGTTAGGACCCCACCCTAACACAAAACCACCAGACCCTGGGGACGTTAGGACCCCACCCTGACACAAAACTAACAGACCCTGGGAACGTTAGGACCCAACCCTAACACAAAACCACCAGACCCTGGGGACGTTAGGGCCCCACCCTAACACAAAACCACCAGACCCTGGAGACGTTAGGACCCCACCCTAACACAACACCAGACCCTGGTGACGTTAGGACCCCACCCTGACACAAAACCACCAGACCCTGGGGACGTGAGGACCCCACCCTAACACAAAACCACCAGACCCTGGGGACATTAGAAACCCCATCTTAACACTAAAATCCCAACCCCTGGAAACATTAGGACCCCCAATCTAACACTAAAACCCCAGACCCTGGAAACATTAGGACCCCCAATCTAACACTAAAACCCCAGACCCTGGGAACATTAGGACCCCACCCTAACACAACACCAGACCCTGGGAACATTAGGATCCCCAATCTAACACTAAAACCCCAGACCCTGGGAACATTGGGACCCCCATCCTAACACTAAAACCCAAGACCCTGGGGACATTAGAAACCCCAATCTAACACTAAAACCCCAGACCCTGGGGACATAGACTTCACAATTCTAGTAGAGGTGTTTCTCCTCATTATTACCATGTTGTTTGATGTCCAGGAGACAAGAAGGATTTAAGAAAGCAATGTATTTCCATTAAATACTGTGAACGGTCGACAGGGGATGCTTACTCCTCCTAGGCACCTGATCCCACCTCTGGTACGTCCAGGGCTCCGTATTTGCCCAACTAATTATTTTGTATTCCTTATAGGAGTTATGAGATTGATCACTGTTCGTTATCTTCACCTGTAATATAAACAAAGACAGTCCCACCCGAGCACGGGGCCATGGTAATTCCAGTTTTTGTATAGGATTTATCTCGCGGTTATCATGTAGTCAGGTTTGGGGGGGTTGACGTCAAGAAAAAGATTTTTAAAGATACCGTTTAGCGGGGTTTTTTCGCGGGGTTATAATTTTGGCTTATTTTAGCGGTTAGATAGCTTTCCGCCATAATTTTATGCGCCAAATATGCACCCAATTGCGACTTCAGTATTTGAAAAAGAGACAACTCTTCCCTGTCCACCAAAATTTATTCCGCTAAAATTATTAGCATACCTTTGAGACAGCAAATCGCCAAATCTTAGACTCGCGGAATAAACCCGCTATACGGTATAATGCTTTTATTTTATACTGGTTTATCGATAATAGTATCGCCCTAGCACCGTAACTTCATACGCAGGGGCCACGAATTCCCGTTTTTACTAGAGGCCTCTCTATATATCCGTTTGGTTGTGGTATGTCCCGGAGTAAAAAAGATATTTAAGTTAATAAAGTATTTCCTCAATATAAGCCATAGAGCTCATATATGTATATCCATTTCATATAATTTACAATGGATAATTTTTTTCTGGATTTTAATTTCAATTTTATTAATAAAATTTGGACTCCTGTGATTATATTACAGTTTTTAAACAGTTCGGTTATTTGATGTTCAGGAGTAAAAAAGGAAAAGGTGCATTTCAACCGCATTCATGAATCGTAGCTTCCACCCTAGACTAGAAGGCCCTGATATTCACAATTTTAATAAGGGCCTCCTTGCTCATCGTAATGTTCAATGCACACAGTTTCTCTGCTATAGATGTTCCGTAGTATAGAGGATTTTTAAAGATTGCGTCATTTTCTAAGGTTTTGGCCCCGCCACGCAGCCCCTATGGGATAAAAGCCAAAAGATCAAAAACATTTGTCCCTCATACGTCATTAATGCTACATGCCAAATTTGGTAAAAATTGTTCCGGTGGTATCTGGGAAGTTGAAAATGTTCAAATGTTTATTCACGACAACAGATCAAAACAAATCGCAATAGGTCACATGAGTGAATCTTAAAGTGACCTAAAAATAAAGTTTTCAATCAAATTACATAATTATCTTTCCGAAACCTTAGCGTAAAAATACGTTAATACTGATCGTGTCCTCGCATTGGATCTCAAGAGCAGGCATCAGCATGCATCACTATAGAGTTTATATACTTACCGCTATAAAAGCAATCTCAATGGCCGTCAAACGCGCTTGAAATGCCGATTAAAACTGTCCCCGTATTTCAGTGCACTCCAAAAATGACCCACTGAAAGCTATATAGACAACCAGGGTTTTGGAAATGGAGGGAAGAAGATGAACAGAAGAAAAGCAAATTGTCGATGGGCCACATCGATCACCGTAGCTTAAGCATTTAACCACGTGAAATATGAAACCTTAATTATGAGCCTCCTTTTTCTGACCCAACCTAGAGCCGGGGATCGTCAATTCATGTATACTACATGGGGATGCTAGCATATAAGAAAAAATGTAGTACATCAGTTTTACGAGTTCTCACCTATAGTCCTGTATTGAAAAGACACTTCAAGCTGTTTCCATGTCGTCGTCATTGGTTCATGTGTTTATAGTATGTACGCTCGTCGTCGTCATTGGTCCATGCGTTTATAGTATGTACGCTCGTCGTCGTCATTGGTCCATGTGTTTATAGTATGTACGCTCGCGGAGGATGTTTTCATATATATCTACATGTATTTAACAAATGGAACTATTGTGGTATTTGAGAAGAGTTTAGAATTATCCTTCATACATCACCGTTCGCTTCCTAACCAACGCTTGGCATTTAGAAGTGAAAATCACGGGCCTTTTGGATACGACATTAAGAATGGAGGTCCCGTGTCGCGGAAGGCGTTGGCACGTTAAAGAGCCCTCACTGCTACGGCCCTGAGTGCTAAGCATAGGTCAAACGGAAGCGTCTCAATATGAGCGAAAAATTCTTTACAGGACGTAAAACAAACAACCATTTTCCTATGTAACACTTTGATGCCACATGAGGATGTTTGCTTTTCAAGTTAAGGCAAACTGTACCCTCGTGGTTCTTGAGAACATTTTTTGAAAGAAGTTTCGTTTATACTTTTTAAGCCCCCCTCAAAGAAAAGGGACATATTGCTTTGCACCTATCGATCGGTCGGTAGCTAAACCACATGTTGTCCGCTCAATATCTTGAGAACCATTGATCGTAATGATATTTCATATGTGAGTTGGTTATGAGTAGAAGAGGGTCCCTATTGTTTTTCAGGTCCAAAGGTCAATCTACTCTAGACATTGGAAGACATTGTTCGCTCAATATTGAAAACCCTCTGCTTGACAGACATCAAACTTGGTACACTGGTACATCTTCAAGAGAAAATGACCCTTATTGATTTTGAGGTCACATTGTCAAGGGTCAAACTGGACATAGGAATATCCTGTCCGCTCAATATCTTGAGAACCCTTTGCTTGACTGACATCAAACATGGTACAATGGTACATCATCGGGAGAAGATAACCCCTATTAATTTTGAGGTCAAGGGCTAAATTGGACATAGGGATATACTGTCCGCTTAATATCTTCAGAACACTTTGCTTGACAGACATCAAACTTGGTACACTGGCACATCTTCAAGAGATGACCCCTACTGATTTTAGGTCACAAGGTCAAGGGTCAAACTGGACATAGGAATATACTTTCTGCTCAATATCTTTAGAACCCTTTGCTTGACAGGCATCAAACTTCGTACATGGATGCATCTTCAGGAGAAGATTACCCCTATTGATATTGAGGTCACATGGTCAATGGTCACGGGTCAAACTGGACATAGGAATATATTGTCCGCTCAGTATCTTTAGAACCGTTTGCTTGACAGACTTCAAACTTTGTACATGTTCAGGAGAAGATGACCCCTGTTGATTCTGAGGTTACATGGTCAAAGATCAATTTATGGGTTAAACTGGACATAGTAATATATTGTTTCCTATATTTTAAGAAATGATTGCTTGATTGACACCAAACTTGGTACACTGGTACAGCATAAGGAGTAAATGACCCCTATTGATTTTTAGGTCACATGGTCAATCCCCTCTATTGTCTGCTCAATATTTTGAATTGGTGATACTACTATCAATTAAATGATGCATGTGTATAACCCTTTTCAATTTTGCACCATGGGGACATATATGTTTTACAAACATATCTTGTTATTCTAAACTTTGTGCCCCTATTGTGAATACATAAGGATTTGATATATTGACCCCTGTAGTTCGTAAAGAGATTTTAACGAATCTTCTATACATCGCTATCTTCAATGTTTAACATCTTTCGTAGCCCCACCCTAGCCATAGGACTCATAGGTTGAACAAACTTGAATCTCCATTATATATAATGGAAAGGATCAGACGATAGACAGACAGACGACAAAACGCCAAGCGAAAAGACGACGAAATTGGTCGGTTTTCTTTGTCGTCTGTTCGACTTTCCGTTTTGTTGTCTTTCGTTATTTCGGTACGAAAAGTCGCTAATTCTTGTTTTGTCGTAACGAAGACAACAAATTGTAAAATGACACAAATTTGCAAATACAACGTCAGGATTTACAATTTTTAAAAACAAAATAGAAAAATATTGGTGGAAGGGAAGGATGTTTTCTTTTGGGGGGAGGGGTGTTTTTTTTATGATTATTATTATCATTATCATTATTTATTTTTGTTGGAGTAAGTATCCCGTTGCTCAAACGCCAACCCCATTCTGTGCTTCCAAGATCATCCCGAACCACTGCTATATCTGCTGATATGCGATGTTTCATTTCTGTGAATATTGGATATTTAAACGATTAAGATGGACCTGTTTTTTCCTCAAATGAAATTTGGTGACATTTTTTCCTTCTAAAAATTAGCTAATCTAGTCCCTCACTCGGTAGGGCGCCGAACAATTAAACACCAGATATAACGTCTTTAGCGAGATATGCGTTCGTTTCTTCAGATAGGATCGGTGTATTCGTTACAAAGTATGAAGATTCAGTAAAAACTATATATCATCTTTAAATGTCTTTAGTCCTTGTCGTGTTATAACCTGTCAATACGTGCAAGAACAGGGGAAGGAAAATAATTATTCACGAATGTCATAATTACAGTAAAGCAAACAATAGTACAATATTATAAATAATAAAATAAAAAATAGAACAAATCACGTGATCTCTGGGTCGCCGTATTCTTTCAGTTTGACAAGAATGCATGTTCCCTTTATTTTTCTCATAATATACTTACTCTTAACAACTAATCGGTGTTTTACTAATTTCCCCCGGGAGAGTGTGGAGTGTAAATCACATATCAGCCCTCCCGCTTTCCAGTCCGTAGTCTTAATTTCCTAATATGTTCGGCTTATTTTTATCATTAACATTTAAAGTGCATATCAAAAAATATTCCATACAAAAAATATGAAGTCACCCACCCCTTCTCCTTTGGACAATTTCTTGATCCGTCTTGAGATTTGAAGAGACTTTCCCCCCACCCTATTTTTCAGAAAATATTTTAAAATGCACTTTCAACAAAGGCAATGCATGTAAAATAATACATGTGCATGTAATAGTTAAAAGGTAGCCAAAAGATAAGTTTTTCTCTCATATCTACGTATGTAAGATACAGATATTCTATGAAAGAAAGGTATGTAAGATATTTCTTTCTCTACCAACAGAGTCGTTTATTTCTATAGCTTTTGTAGAAGCAGTGGAAATGAAAGTAAAGACAGAGGTCAGAGGTCAGGTTGTACCATGTAGACGTAGATGTTTGAGCTCCGTGTAATACTGTATTCATACACCAGTATTCTAATGTTTGTATGACCTTGCACCTACTAAGGAGAGGACTTATATAGACAGTGCCTGCTGTTCGATCCTATTATGAATTACCATAATAAAATACTGTTTAAAAGAACTAGTGATGATAAAACTGCGAATCCACCTACAACTTGAAATGGATCATGCATAATAAATTTCCTCCTTCATTGTTGTTCATTTAATATATTTTTTACTTTCTACCAACTAAACTTGTCCGGAGCGGATCTCAGAAATGATTTGATGCAAGTCCACATATTTAATGGCATGGTAGGGCTAATATATGTTTCTATATATGATACTAAGCATTCCAGTTAATTGGGGGTATCAAAAGGGTTGGGGTTTTGAATTCTTGATTTTCTAAGTCTGTGGGGAAATTGTGAAGCACAATTTTTAATGCCAATGTCAATGAAATATGATATAGGGGTGGCGAATAAAATGATAAAATAGAAATTTTCAAAATGTCTGCCATTTTCAGAATGGCTGCAAAAAATGCGACAAATTTTCAACTTGTACCGATCTCAACGAAATTTGGTGTACAGGGTAGTTGAGGATGGCGAATATATTAGTTAACTTGAAATTTTCAAAAATGGCTGTCATTTTCAAAATGGCCGCCAAAAATGCGTCTCACTTCTGAATTCTGAGCTTTTGGCGAAGGGGCAATCACTATCTATATTTTCGTCTTGACTTTGACGCGGTAATGGCACGAGTGGGGCTCAAACTCACAACTTCCCGGTTACAGAGCGAACGATCTACCATCGAGATAACCACGACCAGTCGAATAAAAAGATGAATTGAACTTGAAATTTTCAAAATATCCGCCATTTTCAAAATTGCTGCCGAAAATTTCCCAGCATGTTTCGATCTCAACGAGAATTGGAATGTCGGGTAGTGGAGGGTGGCGAATAAACTAATAAACCCAGAATTTTCCAAATGGCAGACAATTTCAAAATGGTCGCTAAAAATGCGTTAAAATTTTCAACGTGTTCCGATCTCAACGATCAATGGATTGGGTTAGTTAAGGATGGCAAATAAAATAGTAAACTCAAAACTTTCAAACTGGCTGAAATTTTCATAAAACGTCTGCCGAGTACGCATCAATTTTTCAATGTTGTCCGATCAATTATATAGCCTGGGTTCGAATTTACTATCAAAGAGTACTCTGCAATTGTAAATTCGAATCAAAGCGATATAATTTCCTGTGATCTTAACAAAATTTGGTATGTAGGAGTGTTGATGATGGGGAATAAGATGGTAAACAGGAGGTTTTTAAAATGTCCGTCAAAAACACGTCAATTTTTCAATGTTGTCCGGCTTAACAAAATGTTATGTAGAGGTAGTTGAGGGTGGTGAATAAAATGTCGAGTTTGCAATTTTCAAAATTGCCGCCAAAAAGCGCATCAAATCTTAAATGTAATGGGGAACCCCCGCTAATAGTTTTTCAGCAGTTTCTGAAAATGGTTTTAATAGAATTTCTAGGATTTTAAATGTCCAAGGGGATGCAATCAAAAGTATTCAAAATCCATTTAGATTTTATCACCTATTAAAGCTTTTAAAGGGGGTGCAATTTTCATGATAAATGTCATCTTTACAACTCAAGGGTTATTAATTCGTTACCTCGTTAGTGCGAGGTAACGAATCAATAACACTTGACTTGATTGTGAAGATGAATAGGTGTTTGAAACTTATAATTAATCCCCCCTCCCTTTAAAAAGAGGGGGTATATTGTTTTGCTCTTTATGCCTAGTCTTGTCCGCCCAATTTTACCAAAGGTGGTGCAGTCGTTGTCCCTAGAGAGTAGATGACCCCTATATTGATGTCTGATCACAAGGTCAAAGGACAGTTTGTTGGCCTGTAGACAAGTCTTTTCCGCTCAATACATAAAGAAATCTAAAATTGCTTCTCAGTTACCAAACTCGGTACAGTGGTTCCCCCGAGAGAGTACATGTAGATGACCCCTAGTATTGATTTTCAGGTCACAAGATCAAAGTTTCAATTGGACATAGTAAGATATTGTCCGCTCATTGTTTTGAGAACACTTTGCTTGACAGACATCAAATTTGCTTCACTGGTTTTACATGAGGTTACTTTTATTGAATTTGAGGTAACTAGGTCAAACTTAGTACAGTGATTGCCCCAACTAGAAAGTAGTTGACTCCTATTGTTTTTCAGGTCACAAGGACAAGGGTCAAACTGGACATAGTTAAAATTTGTCCTCTCATTATATCTGGAGAACACTTTGCTTGACAGGTGCCTAGGAGGAGTAAGCACCCCCTGTCGATCGGTCACACCCACCTTAAAGCTGACATGAATTAATAAATATAGTATAATTCTATATGTCCGCCATATTTCTCTGCTAATCCGCCATATTAGTTGGATATTCTATTGTTATTTGTATCAGGGTTTGCATGGTATATAAGGGTACGAGCATTGCTACGTTTCACTTCACATCAGTGTCTTCGATTTACCTGTGCGGGTAGCTTCGACAGGTAACACGTACATCTCCGATACTAATTTATAGGACATCAAGAAGAAATGAAATCACGTTTTGAAACACCACGCAGTGCTCAAAATTATAATAAACATATCGTACAGTTGTAAATCATTCTAAATACATGTATATATATTTGGATAAATATATATAGAATGCTTTTTCTTTACGTGAATGTGCGAACAATTGCAGTAAATATGTCAAAACTATACAAAAATGCGGAGAAATATTTCATCTATTATCTATTGATAAAATGGAATAAGCAAAGGGTATACAATCTATACCATTCACAATTACTTCAAGTAAAAGGCAAATACATAAATACTACTGTACTTATAAACATGGCATGTATGCTCGCCATGAAAACGCATCGAATGCGGACGATTATTTGCCTGGGCCTAGTCGTAATATCTGTAAAGGACCGCAGATGTACGTGTACACTTGTCGAAAATCCTTTAAGTAGTAGTAAAACTCCCTTTATTTGCATAATCCATGAAACAAAACGATAAACTCCATTTGCATTCCAACAGTAAACAACATTGTCTATTGTACAGACTGCGACACACTTAGCCCGTGCCGATCAGCTATCTTCAATCAGGGGAAGTATCAGAGTATAATATTTACCCTGTATTGTGCATGAATCCTTATGCCATATGATTTACTGGTCAGAGTATTGCAGATTTATAAATCAGGAAAGCATTTAGGTACATAAATTGTTTATGCATATATAATTTGCATATACAACACTGTACGAGTGTATGGGATATGAGAGAGAGAGAGAGAGAGAGAGAGAGAGAGAGAGAGAGAGAGAACCGATGATCTTGTAATAATCGCGTTCTTAGTAAGACAAATGATATCGTTAATTCAATAAAAGATAACAGTACTAGTAACTCAATATTGCTCTCATTAATTGATAATACAGATTTATTTGATTCATTTAAAGCACGCAATAATTAAAAATTAAACATATCTTTAAATAATGTTATTTTCAATTACTTCATTTTATGCTAATTTGGTGCTCAATAGATCTTATATATCTATGCCATTTTGCGTTATTACACTCTTCGTTGAACTCGACGCAAATTGTACTAATGCAAAATGTAATAATCGAGTTTATCATATTATGCTTCGTTATCAAGCACACAGAATCAAGGGGAGGGGACAAGAGTGTCTGTCCCCCACCTTTAATAACAATATCCATTTTTTGTTATTTTGTAATGCAAATGAAAGATATTTTGAGTGACAACCCCTCCCCCCACTTGACCCCAGATTGAAAGTTCTGATATAATAGTAGAAGACACACACCACCACCAATTGAAGATATTATGAGACACTCATAGTAGAGGACTCTAACCACCCCATCCCACCCGCAACGATTGAAGAAAATGAAGTGTAGGGGGAAATTATTGAGGCAGTCAAAGTAAAATACTCTTTAACCCTTCACCCATACATTAGGACTTTGAACATCGGACAAAACATCTTGGTTTGTTTGGGTGTTTTGTTTTATTTTATTGCTGTTTTCGTTCATCTGTTTTCGTTCATCTTTTTTTAATTATTATTTTAAATGACAAGAAATTTTGAAGAATCCAATTTTCCATTTTTTCCCTTGTTGTACCCCCCCCCCCTCCCCCTCTGAAAAATGACGATACGTGTCTGGTTATTACATGTACATTTTGCTTTGCAACACATGCATGTATACTAATTGTATGGTGTAGAATTGCACCCTTTACCAAAGTTTCCTTCATTTACACAGTGTAAGGAATGGTAAACCAAAATCACAAAACAAAATGCATAAAGACCAAGATATTTTCAAGCGTAGGAACTTCATTCACAAATACATAGATACATGTATTCAGAAAAATCGCATGCATGCATTGCAGGACTATAGCATTTGTGTGTTTTAGCGTTTCTGTAACAAGCCATAATGATTACTTTCAGGCTTGAGTGTAATTTATTCATAAATATGTTCATTTCGTAGATCTGGCGCAATGGCTATACCACTGTACGTCGAAATTCTCAAATTCAAATGTATTCGATAAGATGTTAGTATTCATAAATCAGTAAAATTCGTGTTGAGGTTTTATTTGATATGATACAATGTCAATATACTGTATTGTATTAGTAGGGTATGCAATAGGCAAGAGTATAAACATTTTCTTTTTTTATTATTAGTATCAATATATATATGATCACGAAAAAACATTATATAATTTATATCCGGATTCATTTTTAAGATATCAATAAAAACAAAGTTGCATAGTTTGGGTGAGGGGGTTCTAATGAGTCTGATGAAATCAAAAGAAGGAACCCAACATTTGCATTCAAACTAGATGTACTTCAAAATGAATTCATTTCTGCTCTGACTGAAAGCATGATTCTAAATTCGGGAACGAATCTTGCATACAAAATAATTAATAGGGGACACACATAAATTCGATCTCCTTTGGAATTTAATGAAATGCAGATATGCACCTTTCTTTCAACACGAATTGATACATTGTTTCAGGCACGTATACAGGGGGTTGGGGGTGGGCAGGAAGGCTGTTTTTTGTTGTTGACAATTTACTTTTTTCGTTATTCTAACATACAAAGTCGGTATTTTCTACATGCAGAGTTCAAACTATTTTTTTTTTAAATTTGTAATGAATTTAATAATAAGCATCAACTGCTGTAAGTTTCCAATATATTGTCAATCACAAATTTTTAAATAGCTGGAAATTTTTAATGCTTGTAAGCTTACATTTATATCAGTGATCAATTTTCTTTCCTTCTGTGAAATGATATACCGTGGTATTATAAATCGAAGTTAGTCCACCTAGAAAAATCACTCAGGTGTGACAATCACAATTGGGGTATATACGGGTAGAGTAAATTAGGCTACCTGAGAGAAATATGGCGGATAAGATGAGAAAGGTCTACGTATTAATTAATTCATGTCAGCTTTAAGCCCTATATATCGTGATTAGGCAAATGGAGTAATCCGTAATCAAAATCAGTGTGCCAGAACGGTCTAACAATCGGTGTGAAACACGTCAGACAGCATTTGATTTTGAGGTCACTAACTAAAACTTGGTACAGCGATTGCCCCTATTAGAGAGTAGATGACTCCTATTGTTCACGAAGTCAAGTGTCAAACTGGACATAGTAAGATAATGTCCACTCAACATCTTGAAACTCTTTGTTTGACATACATTAAACTTGGTACACTGGATCTACATAAGGAGTAGATGATTCCTTTGATTTTGAGGTCACAAGTTTATTGTACGCTTTAATCAAAAGAACCCTTACCTTGACAGTCACCAAACTTGGTACAGAGGTTGCCCCCAGGAAGTAGATAATCCCTATTATTTTTCATGTCACAAAGTCAGTGTTAAACAAGACATAGTAAGATTATGTCTGCTCCATATCTTAAGAACACTTTGCTTGCCAGACATTAAACTTAGTACACTGGTTCTACCCGAGAAAGTAAATGACCCGTGTTGATTTTCACAAGGTCAAATTGGAGATCTTGTCTAATCAATATCTTGAAACGCGCATCCTCCACAGACATCAAACTTAGTGTGCCTCCTTAAGATTAGATGGTTCCCATCGGTTTTCAGGTCACAAGTCACGACTGATTATTTGAAAATGTCAAATAATCCTCAGTGTCTTGAAAGATCAAACTTCTTATTATGGTAGTAGAAAACCCACATTTTTTCACCATCACTACATACATGTACATCCTAAATGAAAAGTTGATCCTTTCAATATTGCCAATGGAGGCGCACGTTTCTTAAACATTTGTTTCCATTTTAACATGTATTTTATGTCTCCGTTAACTAATAGGCACTTAAAGTTGGTTTTTTCCTCGTTACACAAATTGCACTTGTGCTAAAAGGTTTCCTTTCATTTTAAGGGATCTCAGGAGAATTAACTCCCAGGGTTTTGCAAGATGAGTGCAAGTCTGAAAACACTATGCAAGTTGTCTATTTTGCAGGAAGTAGATGTAAAGCAATTTAATTTTTGGGTAGGGATTAATTTGGTCTTCATTTTGGAGTTAGTCTGACTGTTTTTTATTTGTGTTATTGTACAAAAATTTACACTTTCAACCATATAGACACAGTATGTCTTGTGATGTTATCTTAGTCAGACCCTGAACAACTGGGTGTCCTTATAATGCAGAAAGTAAATCTGGTACCCAAAGAAGTATCGTCACAAGGAATACACATGTGAACTACGAAAACCTTATCAACCATTCAAAAGTTATGCCCAAGGTTAAGAATTTTCAAAAGTAGGTCAAACCCCAAGGTCAAGGTCACAATGTCAAAATTTATGGTACAAAAAGAAAGGTCTTGTCATATTAAATATGAAAGCCCTATCACCATCCATTCAAACTTTCGCAGACAGACAGCTTCCTTTTTGTACTGCAAGGAACATGTGTACTACAATTTATATAAACATGCAAGCTTTACTTTGACCTTGAAAAACAATAGGTTTCTTCCTCTAATCATTGGGAACATGTGAATCTTTTGGTGACCCATGCCTTAGTAGTACTGTGTTTATCTGGCCCACAAGGTGCTGACAGACACACAGACAGACACACTGTGCTCAGTGTGCTGTACTATAAGAAAACCCATCTATGACTGGAGTATAAATACAGGACACAGAATTAATACTATATATTTATTATCATAATAATTTTGTAGTTTAGTAGTTTCACATGTAATTATTGTTATCATAATAACATCTTGTGATAATCTGAAACAAACAACAATATTGCCTTTATTTAATAGTCGGTCAGCTTGTTGCATGCTAAACTTTCTTGCTGTAAGCCGAGTACTCTTCTATTTTCTTGAAATCTCTACCCAGGATTCTGGGTAAACAACCTGCCTTAGCACTGATCAACTATCACCGGTCTGTGCACACTGGTCCTGCACTGTACGACCAAAGTGTGCTATGCACCAACTTTTCGATTTTTAAAAAATGATGTTAAAGAATTTCACAGCTCCTCCATTGACAAACGTTTCACTTGTAGTACACGAAACTTTATCTTCTCCACGTCTTGGCCGGTATTTTCCTCCTTAAAATCTCAGTTAAATCACATGATATGGGAATCACATACATTTTCATTGTATACGGTTATGGAAGTGTGAAAAAAAGTGACTTTCCTCCTACGATAAAATCTCATCTTTTCTTTGCTGAGATAAAAATTCGAAAAACTATGATGCTTTGATTGCCTCGGTGATGAAACATTGGTATTGGTAGAGAGTTAAGTTACAGTGTCCGTTACACAGACGGTATATGTTTATTACGTATTATATGCCTGCGATGAGAAGGAACTGCTACTACTGCTGGGGGTCAAACTGATCATACTGCCTCGCAAACTGACATCGTCATCAAAACTGCCATCACATGACGCCTCCGCCACCTTGGCCGAGTTCATTCCCATTTGTTCTGTAACTTCATCAAATGTTTCTATTTCCCTTTCCTGTCTCTCCTGTAAAGCATGAATCTGTTTCGTTCTTTCAGCACTAAATTTGTTTCTTTCATCCTCCATCTGAAAATAAATTTCATTGGTATTATTACTATTAAATGTACCATCCTTATCTGATAGTTGCACCATATTATATCACAATTGTATATTGCATTGAAAGCTCTTTTTATATCTTTTTTAATATAATTTTTGAGTGTGTTTTTTTTAAATACATCTCATGGAAACTTCTAATGAGTTTCAAATCAAAACCATGGAAAATCAAGAAAGGAAAAAATATATACATTGTCTAGGAATAACCACGCTATTTTCCTGACCTTTTTATGTATGTCAATGAATGCTGGACAACTCCCCCCCCCCCTCCCCCCCCCCCCCCCCCCCCCAGGACAACTCGCCCTATCTCATGGCAACTCTCTTGAGAAAACTCGCCTCCAAAATTATAAATGAATATATTATCACACTTTCGTCCAGTCTTTGTTTTCTTGTTTTTAATTTGTGCAATTTTTTTTTTACCCTTTTAAGAGTATAAAGATACAGTATGCCTTGTTAATTCATACTTAAACACGAACGGTGAAATTCTAATAGAATTATACACAAATTAGTGCATTTAAGAACAAGATGTGTTTGTGAAACACAAATGCCCCCGATAATGGCCAATTTCGAAGATGGCCAAGGTCACAAGGGCAAATATCTTGGTACCAGTAGAAAGATGCTCATGTACAATATGAAAGCTCTAATACTTACCATTTAGAAGTTATGGACCAATGTAAAAAAAAAATTAAAGTGGTTCAAATGTCAAGATCAAAAGGTTCAATACCAATGGAAAGATCTTGTAACAAGGAATACTCATGTGAAATATCAAAGCTCTATCTCTTACTGTTCAAAAGTTATTAGCAAGGTTAAAGTTTTCAAAAAGTAGGTCAAATTCCAAGGTCAAGGGTAAAAAATTTTGGTACCCACGGAAAGGGCTTGTCACAAGGAATATTCATGTGAAATATCAAAGCTCTATCACTTACTGTTCAAAAGGTATTTGCAAGGTTAAAGTTTTCAAAAAGTAGGTCAAACGTCAAGGTCACGTGGTCAAAAATGTTGGTACCCACGAAAAGGTCTTGTCACAAGGAATACTCATGTGAAATATCAAAGCTCTATCACTTACTGTTCAAAAGTTATTAGCAAGGTTAAAGTTTTCAAAAAGTAGGTCAAACTCCAAGATCAAGGGGTCAAAAATGTTGGTACCCACAGAAAGGTCTTGTCACAAGGAATACTCATGTGAAATATCAAAGCTCTATCACTTACTTTTCAAAAGTTATTAGCAAGGTTAAAGTTTCAGACAGAATGACAGAATTACAAAATGACAGACAGGACAAAAACAATATGCCACCCGATCTTCGATCTCGGGGGCATAAAAATAGTATAATTTTCATAATTCAATTTACAAGGAATTATATTTACTGATCTTAACATAACGGAATAAAAGAAATAAATGTCTCCAATAAAATTTGGGTTTTTTTAGGAGGTGGGTGGGGGGTGTTTATCAATACAGTATGTATGCTACATAAGTGTAAATGTGATGCATGAATGTTCACATGTAATATTTCTCAACTAATTCTTGTTGTAAAATCATAAAATTCCTACTCAAGAAATTTTATAACGGCTTTGTTTTACTGATTATGTTTAGGCAGCAGTTTTAAAGTGAAAAGTACACTAATGATAAGGATTACCTAAACTACCTTAATGATTGAAGTCAATATAACAGCTATGGGGAAATCATACATTAAGATTTAAAGCAGATTATTGATAAGGCCAAGCTACTATTCTCCCTACCAAAACCTAGCTTGTTTCTGCTATAATTATATATTTACATCAAAGTGATAATGAATTTACTGAATCCCAGCACTGGACTTTCATGGCTTGTGAAAATGAAATCTTTTGCTTTGCATAAAAAGACACTAAGTACGGAATTCTGCATCAGTTTAATGATGGTTGAATTGCGTTGCATTTACAATCTTCCAATTCGCCGGTGCCAGGAAGTGTTATGTTGTCTTTCCTGTCAACTTGCACCCAAGGTTCGTTAATTGTACAATAAAAATGAACATTTTTTAAAAATAATTTAATTTACTGTGTGATTTTTATCAAAAGACTCTCAGACTAATCTGATTAATTAGAAAAATGCAATACCTACATAAAATGAAACATATATAATAGCTGTGAAAAATGTTTATAAAAGTTATATAGATATCACAATATTATCATTGATTAGATGGATTTAGAGATGAATATAGACCAAAAATAATATTTGTAAATATCTATGATATGAATAGGCAAGTTGTCTCAAGAGAGAGGCAAGTTGTCTCAAGAGAGGGGCAAGTTGTCCCAAAAAGGGGGCAAGTTGTATTGGGGGCAAGCTGTCCTTATACCATATGAATAACCCTGTTATTTTCCCGACCTTTTGCTCTAAGAGAGCCCTTCGTAGGGACACCCTCTCCTCTAATTCCTTGCGATCTCTTTGGTGTTGGGCTTCCATCTGCATTTTGATTTTACTCTGATATGCCATTAATAACTCCAGTTCCTGTTGAAGTCGTTGTTTCAGTTCGTGCTCCTCCTTAATCTGCGAGTCATCCAATCTCATCTGTAAGGATAAAAGAAAACCATAGAAAAGGAAAGGAATGCCTTTAATCACCTATTTGTATACTGTACCTTAACAAACCTATTCCAATGAACAAACTACATAGATAATATACTGTTTGTACGCCTAGCAGGATTCACCTTTCAACATTTTTGGCGATGAAGCAAAAGCACTAGTTTATGATTTCACTAAAACATGAAAATCTCCACGTATCCATTACCATACATTGAAACAGCTCTAACGCCAATACATCAGCTCAAATCATGTGCCACATTCTAAATACACTGAAATAAGTACATACATGTTATCTCTCAAACTGTTTGTACAGTATATATACAAGAGGTTGTTTAGTAAAATAAAACACTCAGTAATTACAAATTTCCACACACCATACTGAGTGGAAGAGTATAAACTAGCAAGCACCTACATTTTGCTGTTGCAGCATCTCTGCAATGCTGGCCTCATACTGTTCACCCAGCAGATTCAGTTTCCACACTTGCTCTTCTTTGAGTTTTTTGGCCACTGTTTTCTGCTCATTTTTGGGTGTATTTGCCAACACATGATCCTTCAGAGCTTTATATTGCTTTCTTTGCGTTTCTACAGCTTCATGAAACTGTTTCCTTATTTGAAGTTCTTTTTGCTGCAAAAAAATAGGAAATATGCAAGGCCATATAAAATTAATTATCTGGTTCTCAGGCCCTCCTGTGGCTAATGAAATGGTGCCACATGGCAAATTCTATTGCCGTTTTCAAAAAGAAATTCCCAATGCAGTGTTGTGTTATTCCAGAAAAATTTAATTTTGGATTCTAATTTTAGAATTTCAAATACATAGTCTCAGAAACGTTTAAAATGAAAGAATGATAAATATTTGTGGTATGTAGATCTAAGTTACATGTTGTCAAGATGGCAGCAAACGTTTCTCTAGTGTCTGTTCAAATATGTCCATGGGCTCATTCTATAACTGTTTTTCTGTTGATTATCGTCAGGCTTTAGGATGTGTGTAGCATATCAAAATCATACTTAGTAATAATAAAGCGCATCTGTTGAACCTCTGTCAATACTATTGTGGACTTGACCCAAATGACATCAATGGAGGGCCAAGGATATTGTCTTTAATGGATAAGATTTTTCGTGGAAAAATCTGACTTGCAAGTCTAGCAATGAAGCGCAATATTTAAGTTTTGGACGTTTTCCACAAATCTGTTTCTTGTGTTTCTGACGAAAACTTATTTAATACCCTGTAAAGCACCAGCAGCCCCAACAAAAGAAAGCATAATGTAGCTACCAATAAAGCTGCTATAAAATGAGCAATAGATTATTTCATGTATACAAGTCTTGGTATATGTTTGTCATTATGTTAAAAAAAAAAAGGCCACATCAATATTATTTAAATTGAAAAAGAAAATTAAATTCATTCAAATCTAATTACTAAAAATGAATTACTCTCATTTTTCCCTGCTGGGTTTTTTTTTCTGCAGGTCTAAAATTTGGCAATTTGCCGGCTCAAAAGTATGCTAATAATTTTAGTGGAATGAATTTTGGTGGACAGGCAAGAGTTATAACTCTTGCAAATACTGAAGTCACAATTGGGTGCATATTTGGCAACTGAAATTTTCGCAGAAAACTATCTAACTGCTAAAATAAACCAAATTTATCATCCCGTTGAAAATACCTGCTATACAATAATAGGTTAAAATGAAAATTTTAACTTATTCAACATGCAAACTCCCCGTCGAGGCCTCATTACGTCATCTATGTATAGACCTCTTCCACATGACGCAGTACAATATACAATTTTGTATATTGTGAGTCTGTGATTATAATGCGGGCAAATAACAAAAAAGAAGTAGTTCGTAGTTAAAGCTTGAAAATATTGACATTAAGAGCATTGATATAAAAGAATGGATTTTATTTTAAACATAAAATGATCAAAAGATCATTAAAATGTAGGGAGACAAATTATAGTGTAAAGTAATGAACTTGATGTTTACGTTCTTGTTTTGAACTGTTTACGTTTGACGTTATGTTTTTTCATCATTCTACAATGACGTCACACAATATACGCAGCCTAAGTAATCGCTATCCCATAATCCCTAACTGGAAGAGTTCGGTTTGTGAGCAAACAAACTCTGACGGAAGTTTAATTCAACATGTGTAAAAAGATTTTGCAATTTTCCTTCCTAAAGACCTTCAGATCCAGTTGGATTTTACATCCCCCCAAAATATCAAAGTTGCTTTTCTGAAAGTCTCTGATGAATCAGAATATACATTCATTTATTCTCTTCATTTATAGAAAAACAATTAGACAACAACACACAAGGAACACAACACATCTCTATGAACAAGTTATCATTATCATTAAACAAATACAATTGTCTGATCATCAGCAAATTTACAATCTAGGGAAACTTTTAACGTTGGAACCTTAAAGGTAGCTCATTACACCAAGGTTTATACTGAGTATAACACTATGTTACAAGATGGCAATTGATTGTTTTGTGCAATCATTAGCGGATAGTGTTGGTTTGACCTGCAGATCCAGAGATCAAATCCACCAAAGTCTTTGGTTCATACTTATTAAGGTCTTCCGTAACAATGGAAGACCTTCTACTGATTGTGCTGGTTAAGATTATTCTTATTATTCTTTTTTTTTTTTCTTTTTCCTAGACGCTAACTTTCAAGCTTCATATCTCGTTCATTTCTGCATGGATTTTGCTCAAATTTTCAGGGTTTATAAACTTTACAGAACAATTTTAAAATCATATACTACATTTAAGAAATTCCCTTTTGTTCACGAGTTATTCCCCTTTGAATGAAATTTTAGGGGCTTTGGTTTCCAGACAAAGGCTCTGAGACTGTATAAGCTTGAGCAGAAAATGCATTGAAAATGAAAAGTAGGAGCATTGTAGTTGTGCACATCGTTTTTTGATTACAGCGTTCGAAATGGTGGTTGACAGGGTTAAAAAATTAGGACGCCTAAAGGAGCAAAAAATTACACATATTTTCCTTTGTATCTTTTAAACTAAAAATATTTTAAGACGTGTAGAACAAAAGTTGTGCAAAATGTTAAGAGCTTTCTTTTGATATCCCTATAAAGGGGCTGGCCCCTTAAATTAGGGATCTGGGGATCTTCAAAGTTTTCGCTTTATAACTCAAAAACGGTAAATTTTTCGATATGGCTTTCGCTGAAAAAGTTGTTCTTTAACATCTTATTGATCTAATAAACATAATATTTTGCTCGAGTATTGTGTTATATATGAGTAAAAAGCTTGACCCGCAAACAGGTAACCGTATCATTTGGTAGGTGAAGGGGGGAAAATATGCGTATAACTTAAATAAACTTGCTTTAATTGATAAATCTGACTTCATGAAATGCTAATATTCTTTTAAAATAAGGTTTTAACGTGATCTATGGTTCCTTTAAAAATCATCTATCGACAACTTTTTTTTTTTTTATTACTTAGTAGCTTTAATATAAACAATCGTTCCAAAGAAAAAAAGAGGAAAAGGTTATCTCTTTTTCGATTGTTATTAAAACAACGATATATTTCATTGAAGAAACAAACCTTCAAGCATAGAATAACTCAGTCATTAACTACACGATTCTTACATACACCGCCGGGTTTGTTTTTGTTTACAATTACATAACCGCCTCGAGGAACCATCGCGTGTGAACCAGGGCATGTACACAAAGTAAACATTGTCGTCCTAAATATAACACAGAATGTTATGTTTTTGATCATATTGGATTTTTCGAATAATTCAGTCTTTCCGGGGATGTATATACTTGTTTATACGTCCCTGGTCTTACGTTTGATTTGTTTTAAATTCAAAACTCTAGAGCATTGAGTCAGGCATCAATCTTAAAATCTGCAATTTAACATACAGTTCGTTTCTCAATAATGTCTAATTGAATGTGTGTTTAATATCGGAGATTCATCGCTGCTGGACTAGCGATCTGTGATTTCACACTACTTTAACTGAACACACAAGCTTTACTCAAATTCTTCGTTGTGAAAAAGAAAATGGATACATTTTACAAACATAACGAATTATTTCTGAACATGTTTTGAAATCAATAGTTTATAATCATGATTAAACCAAATCTAAACATGCGTATAGAATATTCAGAAACCCATGGCCGACCAGTCTCATTTCAAATGATTTGTTGTTTTATTGTTTAAAAACAATGACTTTGATTAAACATTGATTCAGAACTCTTGGTCCAAATTATGTAGCTTCGGCACGTGCCGCTGGCGTGAAATTCATACGCGACTTCTGTGCGCACTGTGTACATAATATACCTACATGTATTTACGCAGATAGATATTAAAGTTTAATAAAATATTCAAGATTTGAGAGCAATTTATTTGATTTGTATGTATAAATAATTCAAACTCGATGAATTATTCTCTTCAGTCTGAATATTATGCTATCATAATTTTGTTGTATGATAAAATATTGGTAACAGCTATAAACCTTTACTGTATGTCCTGAGCCATAAATTTCATAAATTTAAATAGTAATTTTTTCTTCATTATTGGGACTGAAAAGTTAAATGCTGAAAGAATTTAATCTCACATACACGCGCCATATGATCAAAGAATATGTCCTGGCATTGACCCATGGTCACATTGTCAAGTTCACTTTTTAGAAAATACAAACCCTGTCCTGGCCATATCAAGTAATGAAGAAACATTTAGATTTCATACTTATAACAGATTTTCATGTTAACTGAGGCTGTATTAGGACCTGACCCAAGGACATATGGTCAAGTTCAAGGTTTTTATGTCACACAGCTCCGACGGAAGACCTCTCGTTGCTTTGCAACGAGGTTTGCTCTAGTTGAAACATATTTTTGAAAATCATGTTTATACTTCCTGTCTATTTAATATATGTACTTACTACATTACATATTAAATCATTCATAATTCGATCATTTCGTGCTGATTTGAAAAACTCTTTTAAGGTGTAGTGAGCCACCTTAAATTAAAACACTTGTACATGTACTAGAATCCACAAACACCCACCTTTAGACTCCTGGGTTGTTGTTTATGTTCTAAAGCATGTTTCTTTCGTAACTGTTGCTCCTCTTTTGCATTGTATTCTTTCTGATTCTCTTTTTCAGTTTGATGTTGCTTTTTTAAATGATCGTCCTTCATTTTTTGAATAGCAGTTATTTGTTTATATTCTAAATCCTGAGTTGATTCATGATGTGTTATTAACATATTATGTTCAAATTCTAACTGAGTCTGTTGTTTATTTAATTCCTGAAAGAAAGAAAAAAACATGAAGCATTACCAAATAACTGGAAAAACTTGTATTTGTGTAGTGGGAGAGCAAAAATTATCCTCTCTTTAATCTGTAATTCACATACAAAATATTCCAATTAAACCTAGTTCCTTACATCCCTGAGTTGATCCTGCATGAGTTTATGCATTGACATAAGTTTCCGCCTCTTGAACTTGCGGAGTTCGAACTCCATTGCATCCCTATGCATCTTGGTTTGCCTGTCCTCTGCCTCCTTCTGGCGCTGCTGAAGTCGGTCTTTATGCGCCTTTAGCGTGTCGTCCCGCTCCTTCTTAGGTGTGTTATTATCTATTTCCTACAACCAGAATTTCAAAAGTAAACTGAAATGTTACATCCAATTTACATAAAATCAAACAAGTGTACACATACTGTGATTGACTTGGCTTTTAAAAATGAAGGACCTAAAATAACAAGGGTCAACCCATTAAATAACCTCAGCAAATCAACAAGGGTCAACCCATTAAATAACCTCAGCAAATCAACAAGGGTCAACCCATTAAATAACCTCAGCAAATCAACAAGGGTCAACCCATTAAATAACCTCAGCAAATCAATAAGGGTCAACCCATTAAATGACCTCAGAGAAACAACAAGGGTCAACCCATTAAATGACCTCAACAAATCAACAAGGGTCAACACATTAAATGACCTCAGAGAAACAACAAGGGTCAACCCATTAAATGACCTCAGAGAAACAACAAGGGTCAACCCATTAAATGACCTCAGCAAATCAACAAAGGTCAACCCTTTAAATAACCTCATTGAATCAACAAGGGTCAACCCATTAAATGACTTCAGCAAAATATAGAATTTTTGTCAAACTACAAGATATTACAATTTCACAAAAAAGAGCAAAATACACCTGTCCAATGTATTCAGTAGAATGCAGTGGTAATCAAAGAAAGGATTAACATCCAAATACACCAGCAAACAAAGGATCTATTGATACTTTCTCATAATATTGGAGAGTATTTAATAAAATGTTTGTTCTGAAATGATTGTTGATTATCAAACTGAAGATGGATTTCACTCTTGTAAAATATGGCATCAACACCAAGGGGAACCTGTACACAAAGTCAGATGACCCTAGCCTTAACAGTACCGAGTTTCTTTCATGATTGCTCACAAAAATATGACCTTGAAAGATAACATGCCATAGGAACATGTATACCAGGTTTTAAAATCCTAACCTTATTAATTCTCTTTTTATCCTTCCTACATAAACAGAGAGAGAGAGAGACTGCACCATACCATAATACAACCTGTCTTTGTGTATCTAGTCTGGCTATCCTAAACTTATTAGTATCGTTTCTATCATGTTTCATACCTACAAAATCACTTGTGCATGCTTGACCATCAAAAACAAGTCTTTCAAATGACAAAGACAACTCTTTCAAATGACAAAAGACAACAATAACTATAATTATTTTGGCCCCACCTTCATCAGTCACACAGTTTAGACCTTGACCCTTCAATTAACTAATTGTGAAGTTTCCATCTAGTATCATGTAGTTCAAAAGGTTATGACCAAAATCAAAGATACAAGTAACAAATGGGCAGAACATCCCCCCCCCCCCCCTAATCTTCACCATAGGGACATACAAATTCTGTATGGAGACACCTTGTCTCTCACTTCATCCAGAAAATAACATACATTTAGGTGCTTAAGTACAGATGTGTACTTACCTTTTTCATCTGTTCTTTATTGAGTTTATATTCTCGCTTTTGAAAGTTAGTGAAACTCTTTTTCTCCGTTTCTTGTTGCTGGCGTATTTGTTTGGCCAGTTTGGCTTCCATGGCTTGATGTGTCTTATTCTGAAATTTCAAACAATAGATGTTTATACATATCTTGTAATGTCATTGGATGATTCAATGTCTTAATACATGTACATTCAGTGATTAACCAACAACATGTTTCAGAAACAAGACCTCAGAAGCATTTTATGTGAATAGGAACATAATAATACTAAAAAGTAAAAAAAAGAAAGAAAAATGGCACAACAAATCACCTTCTTATCAATTTCAGCGACCTGCCTCTTGCGTAATTTGTCCATTTCTGCCACAAAGTTCTGTTTTACTGCATCATACTCCTTGTCTAATCTCACTTTGTGCTCCTCCATCTCTGCTGCAAATTTAGCCTCCATCTACAAGAAATCAAACATCATGATATATACATGTACATATATTTCAATGTTCGTTTCAGCCATTTACATGAATTTGTACAATACTTCTTATCATTATCAGAACAACAAAGACAACAAAATCCACAACTTCGGGGATAATTTTTCAGTTTATAAAATCTATCAACGTTATCAATAAAATGAGAACCCACTCTCCTGATAGAAATAATTTAATCTTTATTAATAAATGCTGCATGCACAGTGTAGCATACTGATTACATCCATGTCTATGTCAGTAATCAATACTGACTGAACAGAAACACTGACCTGACGTAGCTGCTTTTGGTGCTGTTTTCTCATTCTCTTGTACCCAGTGAACTGTTCCTTGAGTTCGTTTGTATGTTCATGCTCTTTGAACTGTTTAGTAACTATAGACGTAGGACGTATCGTGGCAAAGTTATTGGTGTCAGGCTCACTTCGACCACTGCTTGCCTGGGAAATCTGCAAATGAACATTCATGTGAATATACAGGACAAGGGGGTGGTAGTGATGGTAAGTGTCTACCTAAATTAGTCACTAATGATCTATGATCCATTATCTGTAGACATTGACATTATGCATATTTTCCTACAGTAATACTGTACATCACTATTGCATGTACTTTATATGTTTTACTCATCTTTGGAATTTTTTAAGAAAATTACAAAAATAATTGGATTATTCACTTACAAACCTGAGATCGCACATTCATAAAATATACAAGCAAATTGTGAGAGTAAGCAGGTCTGGTACTTTCCAAAAAATTCAAGATAACAAACATTCTACAGATCATATTTACAAAAGAAACTCTTACAAAACAAAATCACTTTACCTACAATATACAGACTTCAAACATGCAATTTCAAATCAACGTTTCATTTCTTTTGAACGACAGAATTTTCTCTCTGCGAGATCTTGTGAGCTGTAGAGTACATACTGATGAATGTCTGAAGTTACTGAAGCCTGCCTCCTCTTCATTGGGCACTGTCTGTAGGCTGTTCTGAGAACTAGACTTACTGCTGGTACTCACACCGCTCTGATGACTGGCAATACTGCTAGATTTACTGCTGTCAATGTTCTCCTCATCCTTAAAGAAATGACAATAACACTCCTAAATAGCCAAAAATTGAGAGAGAGAGAGGGAGGGAGGTCACTTAAGGATTAGTCAAGCCCTTTACTATTCTATCCATGCTGAGGAAGTTAACATGTCCCTACAAGAAGCCTCATCTGATCACTGTGACGCGAGTATTAAAAGGGCAAGTAGCCCCTAGTTTTTCTCATTGACCAATATTGTTAAAATGTTCACCTGTGAGTTTTCATCTGTGGAGATGTTGTCATCAGGACCATTGCTGTCCACATCTCCATCTTTTTCCCCAAACATTAATATTTTCATCATCCGCCGGTACTGAAGGTGATCCAGTTTCCTCACAGCGTCCTTAGTTCTTTGGATCAAGTCCAGTATGACATTACCAGGCCGGGGCCTTGTAATAAATATATGCTGGAAACACAACACAATGGTCATTTACATTGTAATTCAAGTCGTTGTTATACATTATCTGTTGTAATTCCCTTAAACTTTCAAATAAGGATCACATATTGGTGTGAGGGTATTACAACATAATGTAGTTTAAGCCAGACTTTATCAGTTTATCTCCTTGTTCTTTTTTTGTACAAAAACAAGTAAATGCTACTTGACAAAAGTCAAGCTGAAACCTTCCAGTAGAACATACTTGTAATTGTATATCTGCAGAAGGTCTATCACAGGAAGATTTGGCAAGGCAGGAATCGACAAAGCTACGGAAGTCATCGGACCACTCTCCCCCTGCTAAGGTCGGGGGGTCATTCTGTGCTATGTGGTACAGAGCACTCATAGCATTCATGTTGAACAACGGTGGCTTACGCTCAGCTGAAATCCAAACATGAAGAGTCTATATCTTTGAATACACAACATAAGTAGCAAACCACAGAAATTTGACAGCACCAGTTTATGTTAAGGGGCATGGACATGATTTTTGATGGGTTGGAATTCATACATAAAGTGGATTAAAAATATATCTACACAGGAAAAGAAAGAAAACTGGCAGGAGCCGTTGCAGTTCATATCCTCACATATTTTCAAAAATAAAGTTCATTTCTTATATTTACATTGTACTTTCATTTCTGTTGGAATTCCCATTTGTTAAAACAGACGTACTATATTTACCTGAATTCTTACTCACATTGTTAACTAATGCATCACATTCATAACGAAATGACTTTCTTACAATTTGTAGAGATATCAAAGCCAAAAACATTGGAAATGTGAATATTGATAAATGAATTTACAAAGAAAAACAAACTGAAAATTTTTACTGTCAAAGATTCACCGAAGTCATCAACTTTGGCACCATGTTGATAGTATAGTCATGTAACACATACACATAGACAAGGCTCATGTCTTGTTTTGAAAATGAAAAGTTTACATGTCTTAAATACATCTATGAATCGGTTTTTAAAATTTGGGTTTGTTATTAAGTTTTACATGTATCAAGTGCTTTCATAATATCAATTATATATCCAAGTAATTTCTTTTTAAGTAAAATTGTGTTCATAATCCTTTAAATCAACATGTCATGTCTGCACAATTTCAAATGATATTATCCAATCATATTTCATTAAAAAGTCCTTCTAAGACTTTTGTATCTTATTTTATCCCAGCATTTTGTAGACTAAGAATCTTAGCCAATCAAAACCAAAAACATTTATAGATTTCCTCTACAAATAACATTACAATCAGCATAGGAGCAGGGGAACCAAATTTGTTGTTATAAAGCAGCTGAAAATGTGCAAGTTTTTAACCAAGATCACATGGACTTGATTTGAGCTGAAAATTTTTATATTTTATTTTTCCATTTCTAATGTAAACATAAAAATGGGAAACTAAAACTTGAAAATTTTCAGTTCAAATCGTGTTCATGCCCCTTTCAGAAATTGTTAAGCTCACTAGAGCCTATGGCTTAGGCAAGTAGACAGACACATTGCATCTTTGTATAGAGAGCATGCTGAAGGTGAAGTACTTACCCAGTTCTATACATGTGATGCCTAGTGACCAGATGTCTGCTTTCCCATCATACTGACCCTCGTCCATGGCCAATATGACCTCAGGGGCCATCCAATACGGTGTCCCGACAAATGAGTTAGCTGGACATGCCATGGAGGCAGAACCAAAATCAGCTGTAAATACACATGTAATTTTAACATTAATATAGTGTTGAATCACCGATGCAACTAATTACCCAAAAAGGATGAAAGAACCCATTACGATTTAGAGACTCAAATACTAATTTTTATCAATATCAATTCATTAAAAATACATAAATTATGTTAGTAACATGTCTTTATAAAGATACAAATGTCTTATTATTTTTATTTTTGTCCAAACCACATTAACACAGGTGTTTGACAACTTATAATAATGATGTTAATTTGGGTAGTTAGTGGCACGTTCAAAATGGCTGCGATAAGTGAAAGTGCAGACAGTTTTACAATTTTCAGTTACTTGGAGCTACATGTATTACGCACTTCAGTTTATGAATTGGGGCAAGAAATTCAAGTTAGAAATTATATCTAATGCTGTACATTCTATGTGATAGTTTATTGCAATGCTCAAACATTCTGTTTAGTGGTATAGCATCAGGATCAACTAAAATTCGACCAAAAAATAAAAGGCATTTTTCCAAATTCATTTATGCACATTTTGGGAGGTATACAGAATTTCGGAAGTAATGTAGATTGATATGTATGGATATATTAGAATACAGAGTAGAATTTTATACCATTTGGTTTGTTGTTTTTACATCGGCAAACTTGGGTACCCTATATTTAGAGTTTGATACATTTACTCTTTAATAGTAAATTCAAACCCAGGCAATATATTTACCTATGACTTGAACAAACTTGAATCTGCGCCACTACGTGAAGATTGCATATTGATATGACTATTCATGCCCCTGCTGCTCTTGAGAGTAATCTCCTATATACCTAAAACCAGTTATAGCAAACCTCCAAAGCCACCAAAAAACAGTTTGATATAACCAAACTTTGTTATATCCAATAAAATTTTCTTTACTTTCCTCTCTTTAAGGAATAAATTTCACTTTGCAACAAGCAAAAATTCATTATAAGCATATTCATTATAGGCATGTTTTACTGTATTCTTATAACTTTGATCCCTTCATGTGGCCAAATCCTATCCCTGGGGACCATCTAATAATATAATAATTTTAAGAATACAGTACCGTATATACTCGCCTATAAGTCGGTCGACCTATAAGTCGGTTGTATTTTTTAAGGTTATTTTGTAGGAATTTGCCATTGACCCGCTTGTAAGTTGGTACAATTTTTTGTCAGAATTGGTTGATAATTTCAAGTCAATGCTCTAGTGTTTTTATCTATGTTTCAAAAAATATTTTGAGAAATTAATAATTATGAGGTGCTCAATATCCAAGCCATATCTGTTTGGAGTTTAAACACAACCCTTGATTGATCATTGGCAATTATCAGTTGTTTACCTAAGCAATTATGGTCTCCTAATTACCAGTATGCATGTGCCTCTCTAAAACTGTTATTGTGTGATCCTGGTATAATTCCTTGTATCAACAATAGAGTTTTTAAGAGTCAAAAATGATGATCTAACTTATCTGTTAACAATATTCAATCTTTTATGAAATATATTTCAGCCGGTATACTTATGAATATTTCAATATTAAATCGGGTTCGCGATTCAATTTAACTGATAAACGATAGATTAGTAAAATTGAATGAAAGAATTAGTTACCGGTATGTAAATAATTTTTAAAATAAATAATATACACTTAATTAGATAAAATTATGAAAATATGTAAATACTTGTACTTTATACATAATTTTAAAATACATAAACAATATGATGTGTCTAGATATTTGTGAACAATAATCATTTGTGTGGTAATCCATGATAATCATCGAAGTTGTATAAAAACACTACATTACACCGCCCAGAAAAATACCAATCTTCTTAGGACGCGCCTATAAGTCGGACATAGAGTTTTGGACCAAAAATTTACTCCCAAAAATCCGACTTATAGGTGAGTATACACGGTATATATAGCTATGGACAAACTTGAATCTTCACTGTGTCAGGAAGATTTTCGATAAGTTTCACCTTTTCTGGCATTATGGTTCTTGAAAGGATTTTTTAAAATGACCCCACCCAATTTATCATCTTTTCTTGATTATCTCTCCTGGGAAAGATGGGATGACCCTTCATTTGAACAAACTTGAAGCCCCTTCACCCAATGATACTCTGTGCCAAGTTTGGTTGAAATTGGCAAAGTGGTTCAAGAGAAGATGAAATTGTGAAAGTTGACGATGACAGACAAGGACAACTTTTGATTACAAGAGCTCACTTGAACCTTTGGCTCAGGTGAGCTAAGGGCTATTCCAGAAATAAATACATGGGGGGGTCGGGAGGCACCTTTTGTATATACCAAGCACCCATAAAAAAAAATAAAAAATTACCCCATGACCCATCAAATTAATAAACTCATTTTACAATGACCCATCTAATAAAAAAAAAAAACTAACCAGATCCACCACAAAAATATTTTTAAAAATGAAAACGGTACAAATCTCGCGAGGTTTTCGGGACAAACATTCTAGTCAATGACGCGGTAATGCCTGTGCGACATTGTATCAGAGTAGTTCTGAAGAAACGATGTCACATCAACAATCAAAGGCATCTATGGCGGGAATGTTGGAAAGATTGGGAGTCCAAACGATGCTATTATCATGAAATGGGTATGGATATGTTTTTCCACAAATCGTTCGTCTTCTAATGGAGCCCGCGCCCGGAGGCCTCTAGCCTCTATATCACCATCACACCAACTGATAAATATAACGCATCGGTACCCTCGTATAAATCAACTAAGGTTTGCCTATTTTTATTAGAAAACGGAATACCTATTGGTTTCAAAATATTCCCAAAATCGATGCACTGTACACTGTAATAATCTACAGAACAGAGTTCGCTGCCATCACGTCCAAAGGGACCCTACTAAACGCGCCTCTAATTTGAAGAGTGCCGTTATGGAAAGTTATGCGCTGCAAAGAGCGACAACTCGAATAGTTCTATGTTACTTCCGATTTCGAAAGCACGTTTTCAATTTTCCCTCCGACGTTTTGTAACCAACACGACAAGAGCGACAGTAAAAATATTCTGAAAACTCAACACCCACATGGCACAAAATAAAACAATAGAAACTACCCACTACCCATAATAAATATTTTTTTAACAGTCCAACCACGGACCAATTAAAATATGAAAAAATACGACCACCCATACAAAAAAATATCGTTTGCCGCCCGACCCCCCCCCCCCCATTTGATCATTTCTGGAACAGCCCTAATAATATGTTAGAACGATTAGAAAAACTTTCATTTCATCAGACAGACAGTTGAGCAAATAGATGGATCTACAGGTCAATTACTATACACACCTTTACAAAAAATACTGAACATTACCTAGCTTTACAATGCCACTTTCGGTGAGTAAAATATTGCCAGCTTTGACGTCTCTGTGGATTTTCCCTTGACTGTGTAAATAGGACAATCCCTGTAAAGCGTCGTGACAAATGGCAGAAATCTCCAACTCCTTCAGAGGTTTCTTGTGGACTACAAACATTCACAACATTTTTTCACAATTCGCTTATACATTAAACCATCTAGTTGGCTACAAATTTCCAAGTTTCATGAATTTGAAATAATTTTTAGGCTAAAACCATTGATGGTTTTTTTTCTGGAAAGTTTGTACACTGCGCCTCATTCAAGAGCATTATTACATACCTTCTACTATATCTGAAGCAGAACCTAAACAGTACTCCATCACCAGCTGTGAAATAAATCATTTACTCAGTTAATGTTAAACAAGCGGTCGGGCCACTCTAGGAAAACATTTCACAGAAAATAGAATTCATTACAGGTAGAATGGAAAGTAATTTGAAATCTTCATTTTATTGCTCGTAAAGAATCATTCTTTTATTCCTACCCAGTAACTAATTCCATCACTGGTGCTAAAAGTTTCACAGATGTTCACACCAATCATAACATGTAATATTTGTTGTGATGAATTTATTCTGATCTTAATGGATATCATTCCCCACTATAACCAGTGAAGAAACTCTGTATGTAAACATGAATATCAATCCTTACCCAAGCTGTGTGTTCCCGTAGGTAGCATCCTTTGTAGCTTATCGTGTGATCGTTCTGTGTTGAACACAGAAATTTCACCTCCTTGATAATATCTTGCCATTTCTGTTAGAATTGATAAAAAAGAACAAAAGAGTAAATGCATATTCATGAATTAAACATTAATCCTCAAATACATTGGTCCTTTGAAAATTTCCAAACAAAGATCTACTCATTTTCAGAATGAAGTTGATTCATTTAAAGATTTATGATTTATCAAAGACACATAAACCACCATAAATACTAAACAATTACTACTCATGATGAAATTCCTTCTAAGCAAATCTTGTTAATGTTTGAAATAGAGCAAGGTGTCTTAAATGGCTTTTATAAACCTTGTTAAATTACATAAAATCTATTTTGCCAAAGAGCATGCTGTCATGAAACATTTACATAGCTTAGCTGAGTGACCCAGATTGGGTTGTACATGTATATTTTTTAAAGGTTTTTTTTAAATGCACATTTTATTAGGAAGATGTTGATTGTCAATGATTAAAAAAATACTGTTTATCTGTAATTAGTTTAGGTTCCTGGTATACATGAAGATTAAAAGACACTGGATACAAAACATCCTTTTTACATTCCAATATGATTTTGACTTTAATTTGCTAATGATAAAACTTAAATGTTGGTTGGCTACCTTGCCATCTAGATGACCTTTTTCTGATACACTCGATCATACAATAGGCATTTTTCTCTTCCACGCATATCTACCAGCATGATATCATTCACATCATCATATTCAGAAACAACAAGATCAATAATCTTTATTGATAACAAGGAAACCAAGTAGGAACTAGGAAGTAAAAGTTTGTGTACACACAAATGCCTTTCAGAAATTCCTATTTATGATATTTTGTAAATGTGGGTAAAAATAGATCCGACTGGATTGTGTACTCATTCTGTCATCATTGTGTTTAATACCATAAGTATATCAAAGATTAATTGCATCATTTTAACTGCAATAATAAACATGTAGATTAAGCATAAACTCAGAATTTCTCTGGGGTTCATTTAAACTTGTGAAACCACTTTTAAAATGCAGCTTGATGGTAGGACTTTTTTTTTTACTTTCCTCTCTTTAAGGAATAAAATAAATTAGTTTTTATAACACAAGTCCAAAAAATACCTAGAATGTGTAAAAGCCATTAGTTGTTCAGTTGGTTCCTTAAAATTTTCAAACAGAAATTCACCTACTCATTTTCAAAACTAAGCACACCTACTTCTAGTGGGTATGATGTAATAAATTCTGGCATTTTGTTTATAAGACCCACCTCTGCAGCTTGCTTCCCGCTATAGGACATCTTCTTGATGGCCACAATCTCCTTTGTGATCTTATTCTTTGCCTGAAAATGAAAATAAAGCATTTGAAGGTTTTCTGTCACAAAATTTACATTTACGTAAGATATGTGCCAAAATTTAAATCCGACAGACATCGATACTTTCTGCACTTAAAAATTTGAATTCCACAATGTGCATATTTTCAACATGATAATGATAATGCATAGCTAAATTGTGCGACATTATAGGAAACAAACACCAAATTGCAGAATAATAAAATGTGTGATGTACATGTTTTAATCAAATTTGTCAACTCTATCTTGTTAGTCATTATGAAATTAACTATGTACCATTGCATCAATAATTGACCAAATGAGGGCTGTCATGATTAACTGCGATAAAAACATATTCGGTTCGGTTTATATTTTTCGGATTTCGGTTCAGTTTTAATTACATTTTATAATATCATCATTTGTTTGATACATGCACTATGATTGGTTCGATATTTTTAACAATAATATTCTAACCAATGCAAGTCCAAGTAACATCGGTAAAACAAACCATGGTGACATGTGAAAAGAAATCGCAAGGGTGGGAATAATTTAATTTTCTAAGAAAGGGGAAGACAGAAGTTTTTAACAAAGCACTCAATCTGCAAAAATATCTAAGTATAGGTTTTGAGTATGCAATGAGATCGTGGTAGATCAGTGGTAGAGCGTTCGCTTCAGAAGATTGCACGTCCGAGCCCCACTCAAACCTGAGACATAAGCATAAATGGTGATTGCTCCTTCGCCAAACGATCGGCATTCAAAAATGAGTAATGGGTCTCTCGAATAAGATTCTGAAAACGGAGGCCCCGTGTCACGGCAAGCATTGGCATGTTTAAGAACCCTTACTACTACGACCGTAGGTGCCATGCATAGGTCTAAATTTACAGTACCGAACCTAAAGCTTATAGTCGATTAATAAAGCTAAAGCTAATGTTGCCTGTTATTTTGTACATAATGTCGTCTATAAATAAATATTTCTTATTACTCTGTTGAATAAAATGCAATAAAAATTTATGTTTGAATTTGTACAGAAAAATAATAATTTCAGGGTCTTTGTTATTCTTGGGTCCATTAAGTTATTTTATTTCGTCATACAAAATAAAACAAAACCAGAAAAAACAAAAAGCAGGGTTTTCTTTCCGGAACCGAACCGAAAAATTTCTAATCAATCAGTGAAAACCAACAGTAAACACGATGATATCCATTATATAATCAACACAATCTGTTTTGAATTCTTCATGCAATCTCTTGAAAGAAATATAAACCACTGAATAAATCTATGGTGTCAGACTTGAAATATTTCCTAACATTTTCCCCATGTTAGCATTAATTCAAAATGGTGTACAATTCTCTTGCTCACATTTACCCAACTGTAAATTAAATTAATTTGCATGGACAACAGCCATAAATTAATGTCTCTGCAGAAGCATAAATAGACTATTGATCATTTATTTACAGGAATGGTCATAGCTTTTGTAGTTTATTTGGTGTAAAATCGCCTTCTTCACTTGCTGATCAGTTGATTATCTTTTATTCCTTCATATTATCTGTTCATAGACCTAGGTTCATTCTTATAAAACCTAATAAGAATGATTTACAACACTTTAATTAACAGTTCTATATCAGCAGGTCCTGGACCACAATGTAAACTACTTTTTAAAACTATTGTGCAATCCTGTATAAAATAAAGGATATTAACATTATAAGTTGATGTAGCAAATTTCAAAGAAAATTTGATTTCGACATCATAGTACCCCAACAAATTAAGTCACAAAACCATGAATAGCTATCTGGAAGTGCCATTATAAAAAAAAATGCATTCTGCAATTTTTTTATTTTTATTTTTTTTTTGGTTAAAACATTATTTTACATATTTAAAGAAAATTACCCATAACACATAAAATAACATAAGAAACGTTATTAGCGTATTACAAATATTCAACAAACTCAATGACATTTTCGTGAATATTGTAGAACATAATTACTATTCATATGCTCTGGGACCATTGCAATTTTAGCTATATTTTCCAAATAATAATTATTATCTATATCGGAAAAAAAACTGAGAAAATATGATGCTAAGACCTTAAAATGTACACACAATCTAAAGATACCATTCCCATTCAATAATTACAGCATGAAATGGTATTTTTGCATGAAAAAAAAAGATACTTTCCTTCTGGGGCCAACCAAACCCGTAATAAATGTGTATTTACCTCTGCATGAATATGTATATCTCTCATTAATAACTATAATTTTCAAGGCATTGAACTAAAACATAGACTGACAAATGTAATGTAACATTTCTTTAGACATCATTTGTGTTCTTGTATGTACGAGTATTACTTGTAATTTTCATTGATTTAAATAACAATTTTAAGCCAGACATGGCCTTCGCTGGTGTTCAAATCAGTTTTTACAAGGGTGGTTAAATAGGCGATACTACATGTAGTTAACACTCATATTGCATGGTTGCATGATAAAAATACAAGGTATTGAAAATTACCAAAAAGGATAAGGTACGCAGAATTTAGTTGATTCTACATACGAATTTCCCAATATGTGTAGCACGAGCCTGGGTTAACATTCTCTGACTAAGCGTTAACAAATGCTAAAATTGTTATGATCTATATACCTATAACTTTAGGTCGGTATCAACTGTTAACATTCATTACGATCTCTATAATAATCCTGAACTTTAAGTCATTACTATTGCATCAGATAAATTCCTATCACTATTTTCATCTGTTGCGATGTTATGTCAGTATTCATGTCACAAGGAGACTCAGCTGCCATCTTTAAATTAATCAGTTTATGGATTACTTAAAACACAATGCAAAACATGAAGTCATTATATCTCATCTGTCATATTGGAACTTTTTCCTCAAAATGTTTTTTTAAAAGCCACAAATACGGTGGCTATCAAGAGCGTTTAATTGAAGCTTTTAGTAAGCTCCTAAGTACAGTTACAATTTTCCAAACTTCAATCCCAATCCCTAAAGCTTACGACAAATGTTATAAACTGTCTTTCAAATCTCACATTCCAAGTTTCCTTCAAAATGAAAGTATTCACACGGTTGATGATTTAAGTTCTGATTTACATTGGAGACCGTTGTTAATTTCCTTGGATAAAATCTCACTCGGACTTTGCCTGGGTTATATCTTTACTGGAACATTTCCAATTTTCTTGAAATTAAACTTTCCTTAAATTTGCAGATAAAATCAATTATTTTGCTTCTTAATTCTTTTTATAAAAGCATTGTAATTGTTTTACAAATTTCTACCAAATAATGCTGTTTTTCCTCAAAATGAATGACCCTGGCCCTTGAAATCAAGGGTTTAAAAAGGTACTACTGTCACTAGAGTTATTTTCACCAAAATTTTAATTTTGCCTTCATCTAAATGGACGAATTCAGAAACTGGGAATTATCCAATACTCATGAGCATTGAATTTAAGGTATGGGGAGAATCTAACATGGGTTTAAATTATTTTCATTGCATCTGGGCAAAAATAACAAGAACCTTAAAGGGGAATACAGTATTTCCTCTTCCTTCCTTCTTTCTCTTTATCTCCCTTGACATTTTTAAATTTTCTCCTCCCACATTCATTTACTGTACACAATTTCACATTTTTTATTTTTCACACCGATAATTGAAATGTATTTCAATGCATTTGATACATGCTGAAGCATGTGTTTGTATTAGAAATCCTACCGCAAACTTTGTTTGGAATACCCTTTGTCAATAAAATCATACTCACATAGTATACAGCTCCAAAGCTGCCATGGCCTATTTCTCTTAAATCATAAAATATACGTTCTGGATCATCTTGAGAAAACAATGCAGCAACCTCTGGGTCTTTGAGCTGACCAGGGCGTGGTAAAGACGGCATAATTCTCTATTGTTTAATCTACATATCTTCTACATGTTTCCAGCTTCCTCATATTGAAATGACACAGCATGATATCGACAGGGTTAACACTAAAATTAAAAGTACATGTACAATTACCCTATGAAACAATACAACTTATCATTCAGGCATGATTACATGATATTCCTGGTATAATTGTTTTAAATCAAAGATTGCACTTAAGAAAATTCAATTCTGTGCTTAGATAAAATACCCATTTTTCAAAGATCATATTTCAGAAACTTCTGAGAGATCTATGTGCATTTGTACAATCATTCACAAAAAAATGCCCAAAACATACAAAGGGTCAAAGACTAGTATTAAGTATAATACCTAATGGTACTTGGTGGTAGGGCTGAAACGATTCACAGAAATATCGATACTGTTCAATATCAATGCTCGATTCAATATTCAATTCATTGCCTCGATTTTCAGTTTGATACGTTTATTACAAACGAGTTCAGTAAAATACATCAGTCTCAGCCAGTACATATTATTTTTACCTACATGAGGGACAAAATAGCGTCAAATAATGTTCAAACTATTGTTTGCCTTCTTGAGGTTGATGAAAATAATAATAATTAAACTATATCAGTTTAAACTACAACGAACAGGCATCTCACCGTTTGGCAGTTTTGCTTTTAAAATTATGATTTTGAATCTTGATAATTAATTTTTTCTTCAATGTTATTATTGGTTTCTTCTGTAAATTGTATTGTATTGAAAGTATGCTGTGGCATTTATATAAGTATTGCAATATGTATCGTATCGTTCAGCCCTACTTGGTAGTGTACTTGGGATTCTTTAACATAAACACTGACATTTCAAATATGATCAACATTCACTTCTTGAAGATTTCAATCAGGAAAACTTTTCTTACATTTTATAAAGTTCATGAGACTCAGAAGAGCACAATATGTTGTTCATAACACAATATACAAATTTATAAGAAAAACAATGATTATTTCACCTAATACTCCCTGTGCAGAAAAATTGTGCTGAACACTGCATCAGCACTATAAGCTGACAAATCAGTTTGAAAGTTAACAGCTACATTATGTTTATTTAAAGTTTTTGACATGCATCATTTTATTTTTTCATCCCCTGTACTCCACAGACAGTGTCGTTGTCAATGTGCCAAGATCAATGTGAACTTGAAACCATTTTTCCTTTTGAACCACACCAAAATGTGCAATCAACAGAAACTTGGATACAATTATACATCCAAGAAATGTGTTATTTTTCAATGAATTGAATGCAGCACTGCATTAAACAACTATACCCATGCACTAAGATCTGGCCTAGACAAATCATGAGTCACACCATATATGATTTAACTACAATGTCGAATGTAGCAGGTCTTATCATCCAGCCTGCATTATAAATCAAGCTGGTGATGGCTTGGGAAAAAAATGACAAGTGCAGGTCTGACAGTACCGCGTTCCACCAAACTTACAACATGCAGAGGTTACACTTCCTTGGGGCCATCTTCCCTCTGGCTCAGGAGAGGTTTTGAGTGTATTTATAGTAACAATTAACATTTTAAATAACCTGTTTTCTAATCTATTAGTCCTTTCTTATATCATAAGTATGACCAATATCCATCAAAACGTCCACACCTCCGCCTAAACAAATAAACACATAAAATACACACAGGAGTGGACATCATCAAAAAACGAGTCGGGGTTCCTACTCAGCTTCAAATTCGTACGTCATACAAAAAAGACCATGAAATAAACAACAGAGTTACTGTATTTAAAGAACTATTAAATAATAATTACTTTTTAGGGATTAATGTCGCTCTCCTAGTTCAATGTTTTGGTCAACCCTCAAAATTCTTTCGGTTTCTTTTTTCCCTACTTCTAATATGGCCACTTTTGCGCATGCGCTGAACAGACCGGGGACATTAAGCAGAATTTACTTCATAACTATCATTATTCTAATAATTGCCATCCCCATCTTGATACTTACGGCAGCCTTCACTTATTTACATATATAATGTAATTATTTCTATCAAATTGAGACTATCTAGCTTGCCGGAAATAAAACATCGTAGGTCCGCACTGAAAAATACCTCACATTACAGGTGGATCCAAAAATTTTCTCAACACACCTGAAGTATACTTTTGAAGTAATTTTTTCCTCCAGCAGGGCCGTAACTGCCGATGAGGCAGACGAGGCAACTGCCTCGTCTGATTTTTTGGCAAAAAAGAAAATAAAAGTCAGAGAAAAAGAGGAAATGAAGAGGGAAAATTGAGTAGGAATAGTTAAACTTATAATGACAGGTGTTTACTTCAACTTGATGTGACACTGTCTACATCAATATTGACATCGATCTTTTTGTCGGATTTTTTTCGTCAGTAAACCGGCATTAGTTCTTGAATTATTTATTTCCCGCGAAATCGTGACAGTTCACAGTCCTGAGACCGTGGCTAAATTCAACGGTAAGTGTCAAAACTATAATCATAATTTATTTTCGAGGGGTTCGTCATATCGGACTCTTTCAGTACATAGTGATGCATTAAACTACGCTCTGATAAAATTGACCAGTTACCTGCCAAAGGTCGGTGGCATGTAAAGTAAAATTGGAGTGGTACCCTCCGGGTAATCTGGCTTCCTCTACCGACTAAATGGTATGGCTGAAATACTGCTGAAAGTGACTTAAATCCCATTCAACCAGTCAAACAATCAAATACACCAACGAACGAAGTTCAGAGGTATTCAGTCACGTTGACTGCGCTGTCCGTCTTTCTGTGCTAATTCGCAATCCCCCAAACATGATAAATTGGGATTTAAAAAGTGTCATTTTCAGTCGTAAAGTCAATCGGCGGCCCCCAATCCCCTGCCTCCCCTGATTTAGAACCCTACTTACGGCCCTGTCCAGCATAAGGGAATTGTTTAATCTACATTTAAAATGGGGACTTTATTTGTTAATTACATTCCAAAAGTGAATAGAATACTTTATTTCTAATTCATGGTCCAAAACTTTATAGACAAACATGAGATGATTACAACAATGAGGAGAAGAGATGCCAAACGATAGAATATACATAATGATTAATAAGTTAACAATAGCTGACAAGGCATACTCAAGAACACATAATTCTTTTACAAATTTTGTGCATAATCAGTCCTTTCTAGGAATATTGATAACCCTACCCATTTCGATTTTTAACCTGTTCATGAGAAGAAAGCACAATGAAGATCATTGTGCTTTCTTCTCTAAATCTCTGACTATGTACATATAAATGATTTTCATAACCCCAGATTTGTTTTAGTTTCACATGTGCATGTGCTTAATTTGCCTTTATTATCGTTCTGTGAATTTTATTGAATACCAGTCTTTCACATGATAATCCAATATTGTTTTATTACAGAGCAATATCTAAATTTTTGTTTCCCATTATCATAAGTAATAAGTTCATATCTGATATTCAGAATATTGCGTATAACTTATGTACATGTATTTGCAAACCATGAATTCATGAGTCAAAAAAAGTTGGTGTGTTTTGGGTTGTTGTTTTTTTTGTTTTGTTTTGTTTTGTTTTTTGGGGGTTTTTTGGGTTTTTTTCTTTTTTGGCTTTTTTGTTTGGGTTTTTTTTTTTTTTTTGGTTTGTTTTTTTTTTTTTTTGTTATTTTTAATTTAATTTTTTTTTTTTTTTTTTTTTTTTTTTTTTTTGGTTACATTCATATGCATTCTTGAGTAAAAGACATTCAGTAAACAAATTCTCCAATCTACATGTTAACTTACATACCATTAAGAATAGAATGACAAAGTTTATGTACACATGTAAGTTTGTCTATGTTTGTACAAGTATATGAATTCTAATGATGTTAATTTAATGAATAAGAACTATAACTTGGATGTGTGTTTACATGTGTATATATATTTATTGGGAGAACTTACATTTTTTTTCAGAAACCCTTTAAATTTGCATCATTTTATTAATTTCACCTTATTAGAAATGACAGAAACTAGTAAAAATTACTACATAGGAGACATATTTCAAGTCCTTTAAAATCTGTAAAATCCAGGAGCTTTCGGGGGGGGGGGGGGTGGGGGGGGGGGCTCGTCCCCACCACTGGCGTTTATTCGCGAAAGTTTCGCGTTATAACGCGACAAAAAAATTAGCTAAGAAAAATAGCTCATTGTTTCGTACTTGTAGATGTGTTGCGTCAATAAAGAATTTGAATTTGAATTTGCACGAAAGCTACATGTATACATATAGTATCTATGGAAATGTTAAAGGTCTGTTCTTTCCAAAATCTAAGCCGGCTGGGCTCATTTTTGAAAAAGTACAATAAAATCCTAACTCGTTATAACGAGTTAGTATCTCGTTATAAAGAGTTAGATATCTCGTAATAACGAGTTAGGGGTCATCCATAATTGTCAACCACTTTCCAAAGCGTGCAAAAGGTACGCTAGGGGGGAGGGGGTAAAAATTCGACAATTTTACCGTACGCTATTTTTTTCTCCTCCGGATTCATTTCATAAAAGTATTGGTCGTGTTACAAAAGTGTAATGCCTATAAAAAAGACGACAAGATAAGACAGAGACATCTTTATTTTTTTCTATAAAAATCTATTATGTGCACAAGATTTGCACATTTATAAAACATATCATTCATATATAACAAGAAATAGGGGTACCAATATTAAAGAACTCATTGTTTGAACTAAATTGCTCATAAACTCGATTGTCGACCTTCTAGTTGGGAATTTAAAAATGGTTGATGTACACTTTTTGAGGGGGGGGGGTATCAAAAAGTGTGCTTTTTGCACACTTTGGAAAATGGTTGACAATTATGGAGGACCCCTTAGTTATCTCGTTATATCGAGTTGATATTATCTCGCTAGATTAACTCGATGTATAACGAGCTAGATATCTCGTAATCACGAGTTAGTTATCTCGTTATATCGAGTTAGTGGCTGTGGGCTACATGTAGGATGACCCTTATTTTCATCTAGTGAAAATTTAAATTCAGAATCAGGCAGGTAGAACTAGGAGGGGAATGACAATGAACATTATCTGTTATTTTCATATACAAATAAAGATAGTTTGGATGATTGCCTTAATATTTTTGATAGTAGCGGTGAATGAGTCATGTCCTGTAGCTAGGGATGGATTAAGAAATCAAATCAAAACGGGGGGTCCCCCCCCCCACCCCCCACGAGTTAGTACTTTGAAGATAGGACAAGTTATCTTTAATGCGTGTCAAGAATTTTAAACAAGTCAACTTCCAACTTCTCCTCCGGCTGCCCCCTCCCCCTCCCCATCATTCGAAAAACGACGCTATGTGCCTGAAAATGAAGTACGTGTATATAGTAATGGTTTTCTCTGTCAGACAAACATCTGCTACCTGGTATATCTTCACGAATGATTATATCATTTATTGGTTTGAATATACATCTATAGCTAGCTTTGCCGATTTTTCGCTCAAATACCAATTTAACTAAAAAGATATGACAAACCATTTTTGCAATTCGACTAACTATTAAAACGATAGATAATAATTATATCACTTCCTGACAACTCCGTCAGTTTTGTTGAATTTTAACGAGGACGAATAGTATTACATAATAGTCATCATAGAATGATCGTCTATACGCCAGGCATACATGTAGTAGACAGATTAGGATAATTTATAACATTTACCACAAATAACCCCATATACTAATTATTACACACACACACACACACACACACACACACATACATATATTACATACATACATACACTAACGGGGTAACAATGAGTAAAAGAATGTAAAGTCAGTCCAAGTACAATGTACACATGGTGAGTTGGCTTAATAACACACTTTAGAAAATAATGTTGTGAATTCTTTTGGGTCTGAGAATTGTCAAGAAACCCTGTTTTTATGCACAAACATTTGGTGATTTCACTGATAAAACCTAGGAGTCCCCCCCCCACGGCCCTTGCCAGGGCTTTGTTTTGGACCCATTGGGGCCTCAGTGCGGCCCCCAGACTCTTGGTCATACTTAACGTACATTTCTTTTCTCTCTGGCTACGTAATGCGCCTGACGCATTATTACGCGCGTTTACTATATTCATATATTCAACTCCATATCGATACACTTTTGTTATACATTTGTTTATTTGTTTGTTTTGGTAAACTATCATATTGTATAATAGATTTGGATATCTAGGCTCAATGTACGATTACAGGGAGCGTGATGCACTGGTTTGGAATATTCAAAACTTTAATGCTGTGTAATATTATTAAAACACGCAAAATATTTTGCCTGGGACAACTCTGTAGTGCAAGAACAAATATTTATTTTAAAACAAATATCAAAGATTTGTACATGAATTTTGAAGTTTTCTACTACATCGATCTTTAGATTTATATAAAAATTCCAACGAGAAAGACATCCTGATGCACAGAATATGCACAAGCGCATGTGAATTTCACTAGATGCACAGCAAGCAGACTCTTTTTTTAAAGCTCAACTGAGCTTTTCTGATGACCCGTTTGCCCGTCATCTGTCCGTAAACTTTTCATATTTTCGACTTCTTCTCCAGAACCACTGGGCCAATTTCAACCAAACTTGGTACAAATCATCCTTGGGTAAAGGAAGTTCAAGTTTCTTCAAATGAAGGACCATGCCCCCTTCAAAGGGAAGATAATCACAAACATGCAAAATTAGGGTGGGCTCATTTAAAGATCTTCGTCTCAAGAACTACTGGGCCAGAAAAGCTTAAATTTACATGAAAGCGTCTTGACAGCGTGGAGATTCAAGTTTATTAAAATCACGACCCTGATCGGGGGTAGAATGGGTTCATAATAAGGAATTAAAGTTTTATACATACGAATGTACATGTATAGTGAAAATCTTTTTTGTCTTCTCAAGAACCACTGGGCCGTAAGAGCGGAGGTTTAAATGAAACCACTGACCCAGAAAAGTTTACATTTACAGTACATGAAAGCTTCCTGACAAAGTGCAGATTCAAACAAAATCATGGTCCCCGGGGCAGGGTGAGGCCACTATAGGGGATCAAAGTTTTACATATAAAATTATAGGAAAACCTTTAAAAATCTTCTTCTCAAGAACCATTGGTTGGGAGAACTTTGAATTTACATGAAAGCTTCCTGACATAGAGCAGATTCAAGTTTGTCAACATCACAGCCAAGGGGTAGGGTGGGGCCACAATAGGGGATCAAAGTTTTACAAATATATAGGGAAAATCTTTAAAGATCTTCTCAAGAACCACTGCGCCGGGAAAGTTAACATTTACATGAAAGCTTCCTGACATGGTGCAGATTCAAGCTTGTAAAAATCCTGTCCCCTGGGGGTAGGTTGGGGCCACAATAGGGATCAAAGTTTTACATGAGAATATGTAGGGAAAATCTTTAAATATGGACCAAGGTGACTCAGGTGAGCGATGTGGCCCATGGGCCTCGTTTTTTCCCCTTTCTCTCGACAACTTCTCATTATTTACAAACAATTCATACATGATTACAGGGAGATCCATTGAATGAAAGATTCAACAATATTTCCTCGTTTTAGATTTAAATGAGAATAACATTACATGAGGCATTGTTGATTTCCCTATAGAGTGTAGATGCACAGCAAGTATACCCTCCTCTTTTCTTTTTGGATTTAGAAACCTTTTCACTCTATTTCTATCATCCTGCTGCATTTCCGTGAATTATTTTGATTGAGTCAAAAATATATTTTCTCCTTCTGACTAGGACATCACTTACCGAGTATGTAGGTTTACATGGGAAATAGTCAAGAGATCAAGCGAGCTATTATTCAAATCTAGTACCGTCCAGTAAGTTCAATACACCTTAAAGTTTATTCTTGCCCCCCCCCCCCCCTTTTTTTTAAACTGTTGCTTTCTTTCTCTCTCCAGACATGAGTGTTACATAATAGCAATACATAACCATCACCCGAGACTGTTTATTACTATCAATAAAGAAAGTAGGGTGAAATTTTCAAATTGACCATTATGCGAGGGAAAACCACTATTTTTTGGTCCTATAGGTCTACAATTCTCTCACAAAATGCTCTTCAAACTTTATCCTTTATCTAGAAACATATGCATCAGAACTTTCTTTGAATTCCGTTTAAATGAGTTTACCTATAAATCCTAATTCAATGCAATATCATTTGAAGTCAGGATACTGTAGTTTACGCACGGCAGTGTCACGCGCACAAAATACAGTACCTACATGTATAAGGATCTTATATAATATTCTTACAAACTCGTTATTAGTACATGTATGGATAAACCATGACAAAATTAAAATACGGATATAGCTCCTGATGAGCCAATTTTTCACATGCAGGACACTTTATAAATTACGATAATGCTAAATGGGAACGATTCTCGTAAATTACATCTTTTCCTATTGATATTGCTCAATTCGAATTTCCATGATGAATCTAAAATATTCCAAATTATGTTCTAAATCAAATAAGTGCAGTCATGCACATTCTAACAAAACAAAACTATCTCCATCCGTATTTTGTCGGCTGTAAAGTGTATAAAAGGATAATTCCAGTGTATTGTACATGTATGTAGTAATTTACATGAGTTTAAAATGCATGCTAAAGAATAAATGAAAACTGATTGATGTGTTACACAATCATTAAAAAACAACTTTGGTCCCTAAAAATCAACAAATATTTCAAGTGCGCGTGTATGGGGCGATAAATACATTGGAAGACTTGATAAATTCACATATTTTTTTATTATCATATTGGTCTACACGAATTGTGAAAGATTATCACAGACTTGGTGTTGGCTAATGTGAATTTTTCTGTACAAGTATGCAAAGTCATTACAGACTATACAGTTCAAACTGCACTGCATTTATCTTGTGGATGAGCAAACTGCTGTTCCTCTCCTACATAAATAATAAAAACTGATCCCCTTTAAATGATTTATGTTGACTTCATGCAGAACATACTGTACAAACAAGGTTGATACCTAGCTTCCAAAAGAGCTTTAGCAAAGTAAGCACCGCAAAGTGTGTTCAAAATAGAATAGCAGATCATAGATTGCGTTTTCCAATACAATTTACAGAATACTTTAGTTACCTATACCAAAATACATGTATACTTTAATACAACTCTAATTGTTAAATACAAGGTTCTGTTAAAAAGATGAAAAAGTCTTACAATTTTATCACAATTAACCTCATTTTGCACTACAAGTAAAACTGCAATAAAAAAGTACCTGTACTCTCAAAGTACAATACATATACTAAAGGTGAAACAATTTTGTTGACTATCATAAATTAGACCATACTGTTACTTGTTTATGAAAAGTATGCAGATGTGAAGGGTTGCAGTTCATACCCTCATGTAGTTTTAAAAATGTTTTAATATTTCTTATATAAATTTATATTCTACTTTTATTACTGTCAAAATTCATTGTGGATAAAATTGACATACAATATTTATCTTTATTCATACATGCATTGTTAACAACTGTAGAGAATTATAACGAGCAAATGGCTATTATTACACTTTGTAGAAATATTAATATATTACATTGGAAATGTATATATAGCATATTGAATGTCCAAAAGATGAAATGTCAGTTACTTCAAAAACTTCTTAATTCAATTTAAAGGGATTTTATATCCAAGTATTTTGTTATCTCACTGAAAAACAAATGAACAAAAAAGAAGAAAAAAACACATGAAAAATGACTTTAACAATATAACTGTATATTCATAATAACAATTAAATGTAGAAAAAATAATTATCTAATATTTAAATTAACAGCACATTTATCATTTATACATAATACTTGCTGAAATGACCTCTCTCATGTCACCAGGAAAATGACGCATATTACAGCTTGTGTTCCACAAGACGATATAAAAATGTTAGAAAATGTCTTCCTTTTTTATATAAATATAAACTATTCAACCTCCCCCTTACATAAAGGCAAATTAAAAAAAATCTAATTTTGTATTTGCATGGAGATATAATACATAATTCCAATACTCTGGGAATTCATTTTACACATTATCCAGTGTGCAAATGTATCAAAGAAATAATAAAAAAAAAGAACAAAAATCTCTGGCAGATATTAAAATGATCTCATAATAACACTTCACTGAATTTCCTACCAAAATACTGTGAAATCATTTAAATTTAGGGTTTCAAATTTGTGGATTACAAAAGATCTAGCAATATTATTGGGATATTGTTTTATGGAGTTATTATCAGTTCATGGAAACATATGTACATGTAAATTGTATACTTTGTTCAGATTTTAAAAAATAATGTGTTCCCACGAAATAAAGTAGTTCCATAATACATGTACTACAACTGGAAATGTGTCCTTAGTATTTCCCAGAGTGAATAATGAGAGTTTGTAGATTATTGGGATTTTCATGGTTAGAATTAAATATTTACAATTTGACTTTTCTCATCAAACTGAAATAAATTGTGGAAAAATATATATATTTATATATGCAACATGACCTAAAGCCAAATTCCAATGATATCATGAAAATGAAACATAGCACTATTAATCAACCAAGTAGAAAACAGTTTATAAAGACAACTGCACCTTATATCCAAACACCGATCACACTCGCTTAATGTCAAATCTAATAGTGCACCACGTGTATGCTCTTTGCTGCTACTGGAAATTTAATAATTTTTAAGTGCATTCACAGATGTTTTGGTTCAAATCAATCTAACTGAAAAATGCCAACAACTACTGTACTATTCCATCCACTATTGTTGTCACTTCACCATTCTTCCCCCTACATAAAGTGATCTCCTTTATAAAGCCCACACACGTACAAAATGCATAAAGAGATGTTATAAACTTTGGGTAGTTTTTGTTCGCTGATTTAAACAAAATCCCATAAATTCCACGGTATGAAATTCCTTCAACCCTATACAAAACTCCAAAAGAAGCATGCAAAAATAATTTAATATATTACAATAAAAAGGGAAAAAATCCGTTATACACTGCATATTTCTTTGAAAACATAAATTTGAAACAAAAGATCCACAAGACAAAAATCAACAAGACTGCTTTTCTCTATGAGTATTGTTCAATCAACAGAAATCAACAATATCTGAGATCATTCTGAACATCGATTAAAACAATACTGAAACTAAATTAGAAATATTCCCCACAATTAATTTAAAGAAATCATTCTTAAATCGTTCAATATTGAATCCTAACATCTCCAAAGGCATTTTAAATTTTTCTCGTGAAGTTTATAGGATTGTAAAAAGAATATTTATTCATAATCATATGGAAAAATTCAGATTAAAATAAGAAATGAAAATAAACAAATTAACAAGCAAACCGAATGACAACAATGAACAAAAACGAATGTACAGAAAATCAGACTCGCATAATTGGCATTAAATAACACGGAATCATACAGCATGAGAAAACATATGTTTGACATATTGATTTTCATCACATCATTTATACACACATTTAACAATTAATCAAAAAACTTTGAAGCCCTAATTTGAAGCCGCATAGGCAAGAGGTCGTTCGTCGACAACTCCATTGGATATCCGTGCATGCCTTGAAATCTGCAGGTGACCGAAGCAACGATTACACACCCTTTCTGGTGTCATCAAATTCTGATGAGGGATTTTGATGAAATTCTCTGAGCAATTCCCACAAAACACATTTCCACAGTTTCTGCAAAAACAAATGGGACAAATTTTAAAAATTGTCTGACTTACATTTTCCTACCTTTTATTACCCTTAACTTCAATTTTCATTCTTGTACACAAATTTTCATTTCAGATTGTGAAGTTATCAATTGCAACATTTTTTCCTAAACAGACTTTCAAACAGAATTTATGCGCTATACATAGAAATGCAAAAAATGATAAATGAAAGCAAATTTGGTAAGTCTGCACACTTCAACAAGTGAAGCTATTCAATGTATAATGACCATATTTCATATCTAGTAAATGGATGGACGGATTTTTGGAATCATCATTTACCAGTCAGGTGGATTTCACCTACGTCACTTTCATCATTATTTAACAATAAACATTTATGTTGATTTAAATCCTTCAAAATTGTTCATTATCCTTTCGTTATACATTGAATACCTTAAGAATTAAAATCTGACAGCATCAGATTGATATCAACTGCAGTATACGTCAACTGCTATGCACAACTAGATTCATTAAACATATATATACAGTCAAACCTCATTATCTCAAACACGAGGGTGCCAAGAAAAAACTTCAAGATATCCAAGGATTTGAGATATTGAGGTTGAAATATATAAAATGTAGTTAGGAATTCCAACTCATTTAGACATATCCATGGTATTCAAGATATCGATGTTCGAGATACCGAAGTTCAACTATATGTACCAAGTATAATGTATAATGAGGATAAAATGTCACAAGCTGTTAACAGTTGAAGCGGGTGATAACAAACCTGCAGTGATGCTTTCTGATTATCAAGCCAAAGCCGGACTCACATTCAGCGCAGTGAGTGACAGCATGGTCTGGTACCCAGCGGATCATCTTGGAATCATTCTCATCAATGTTTTCCCAGCTGACATCTGATGCTGCATTACTTCCTAAAGAGTTGAACTCCCCATTCACATCTGGTGACAGAAGCTGTAAAAGAGAAACTGGATGTAGTTTCTATCTGAAGAATAATTCTGTATCAAAATCTAAACTAAAACAAGGTTACCCTTGTCAGGGCTTGCAAAGTTTTATCAGGGCTGACAACTTCTGTATAGTCAGTCATGCACATCAAGCTGATTTGAGTCATGCATGTCAAGCTGATTTTACTGTAAAGTTTCTTAAAATGTAAATATGAATGTTAAATGTTCTTTAATATGATTACCATTTCTTCTTTATCCAAAATACATCGAGATCCACCACTGCATGCAGAAGCATGTTGGAGAAGAGCTGCATTTGCTGAAGCCAGGTGAGACCGGATCATCTTGATTTCTCGTTCATAATCTTCCCTAATCTTCTGGATGCCCTGTTGAACTGGGTCACTAAAAGTAGTAAGGCCGTCCGCATCAAGGTGTCGACTGAGGCGTCCCAACTTCAGACCAAATTGGGATTCCAATGACTGAAAAATGAACATGAACAGATTCCATTACTCATCTGGGTCCTGTTTTTTAAAAAAGAATTTATATTTATACATTAAAATTACATAATGAAATTCTTCGTATTCACATTAAAATCACAATTTAATCAAGGTAAAGGATAAAATAAATTGAAAAAGAACATGTTGGTCTTAGTCATAATTTCTTTTGGAAAATGTGGCCCTGGTGTTTTTAAATTTATCACATTTACTCCTTTATCCTGTGGATATCAACTATTAAATTTAAATTATTACACTGTTTTCCTACGTCGTTTGTAACATCACAAACATACGTAAATTTTACGTAGTTCGTCTACAAAATGTGCGGAAGCAAAATTTCCAACAATACAACAACTTAAAATCCACCTATGACGTCATTCTTTTGTTCGAACACTCCATTATTTTTCAGGAATGGAGTGTTCCGAAAGTAGGTCAACCTTTATACAAGTAGATATAAATGCATGCAACAAAAGAATGAAAAACATACGACATGATTAAAATGCACAAAGTTTAGTTGTAGCAAGGGGCCCAGCAAAGGTGGATTTTAAGTGGGTCAATGTACTCGTATCACTCCATTCCTTAAAAGCAATGGACCTCGGCCCCTTCGGGGCCTCGGTCCATTACTTTTAAGGAATGGAGCAATACTCGTACATTAACCCTTACGTAAATGAATAACACCACAATTCATTGAATATAAATCATATCAAACCACAAACCATGGGATATCCTAGATACATGTATATTGCCCACTCACTTTTTATTTACCATATCAAATGAGGGAAGAAAAACCATTATAAACTTTAGACTTTATATTGCAGTTTTTCATAAACATTTTTCTCTTTGTTAAATCTTTGACTACATGTATGTGCAGACTGGTGCATTTTAAAAAAAACAAGAGGCCCATGGGCCACATCGCTCATCTGAGCAGCAGTTCTTAGCAATAAACAAGCTTGAGCAAAACTATCATTATACAAGCAGCTTGATTCAGAAATTTTTTTTTTTAAAGGCAACAACTAACAATTCATTTATTATCAAACTTAATTATTAAACTTGACTACAAATTCATTGAATATCATATGCCCTTGTAGACAGGTATGGCCTTTCATATTAAAGAATTTCATCTTAGGATGCTTTTTGTCATTTAGTTTGGTTTCCTTCACATTTGATCCCCTATTGTGGCCCCACCAGGGGTCATGATTTTTACAAACTTTTAAAAATTTTCACTTTGTCTGAAAGCTTTCATGTAAATTTAGGTTTTTCTGGGTCAGTGGTTCTTGAGAAGTTTTTAAATGATTTCACCCTATTTTTTGCATTTTTGTGATTATCTCCCCTTCAAGGGAGCATGGTCCTTCATTTGACCAAACTTGAATCCCCTTCACCTACAGATAATTTGTATCAAGTTTGATTGAAATTGGCCCAATGGTTCAGGAGAAGAAATTATACCTATATATATCAGCATGTAAAATTTTGATCCCCTAATGTGGCCCAACTCTACCCTCAGAGGGCCATGATTTGAACAAATTTGAATCTACTCTATACCAGTAAGCTTTTGCTTAAATATCCATTCTTATAGCCAGAGTGAGAACAAGATTATTAAAGAATTTCCCTTTATATTCACATGTGAAACTTTGATCCCCTAATGTGGCCCCAACATACCCCTGGGGTAAGGATTTTAATTTAAATTTCAGCATTTCTGGCTCAGTGGTTCTTGAGAAAAAGATTTTTTAAATGACCCCACTCTATTTTTGCATTTTTGTGATTATCTCCCCTTTGAAGAGAGCATGGTCCTTCATTTGAACAAACTTGAATCACCTTCACCTAAGGATGATTTGTATCAAGTTTGATTGAAATTGGCTCCGTGGTTCTGGAGAAGAAGATTTTCCTATATATCTGCATGAACTTTGATCCCCCTGTTGTGATCCCACCCTACCCCGTGGGCCATGATCTGAACAAATTTGAATCTACTCTACCAGGTATATCAGGAAGCTTTCAGGTAAATCTTCACTCTTCTGGCCCAGTGGTTCTTAAGAATATTTCCTTTATATATTCACATTTTTAACTTTGTTCCCCTATTGTGGCCCCAACATACCCTCGGGGGTCATGATTTTCAAGATTTCATGTAAATTTCAGCTTTTCTGGCCCAGTGGTCCTTGAGAAGATTTTTAAATGACCCCACCCTATTTTTGCATTTTTGTGATTATCTCCCCTTTGAGTCATGCATTTGAACAAACATGAATCCCCTTTACCCAAGGATGCTTTGTGCCAGGTTTAGTTGAAATTGTCCCAGTGGTTCTGGAGAAGATGAAAATGTGAAAAGTTTACGATGACACCAATGATGCACAAAGGAAAGTTTTGATCAGAAAAGCTCACTTGTGCCTTCGGCTCAGGTGAGTTCGGCTGAGGTGAACTAAAAACTAATTCTCTCTATGAATCCAAAAGCTAAAATAATGCAAACCTTGTCTGTTGCTGGTGTTGGCGGGCAGGTAGAATTCTGTGAATTAGCTGGAGTGGTAGGTGAAGTTTTGGATGTACTTTTGGACTGACTAAATCCATTGGAATTGCAACTCAATCGCAAAGGTGTTGGCCGTGGCTGACATAGATACTGATGAATGCTGTACATATTGTCAACAGGGAGTTTCAAATCCACGTTAGAATTGGAGATATCACTAGTGCTAGTGCTAATACTCGCACTATTTTCTAGCGTTTTAATTTTTTCCAGACTTAATTCATTTCCAGGTCCAGCGTCATTTATTTGCAGTCCATTTTTCTCTTCTGGTTTACCTTCGATATCTGTAATTGTATCTGTTGAACATTCAATATTTTGACTTGCTGATGGAATATCCACTTCCTGATGGTGAGAATTTCCATTACATTGTCCATTTATAGTGCTGTTTACTTCAGCATTCTCCGCATCATATCTCTCCTTCTCCCCTCCATTTTCGTTTATTTCAATTAACTCCTCTTTTAGATCTCTACAATGGCCATTTACTCCATTGAAAACAACTCCATTCGTGGAAACTTTTTTATTCTGCTCATCTTCTTCACTTGTTTCATTCTTTTTTTCATTTTCAGTATGGTTATCCTGCGACTGGCTATTCTCTGATTGAACAGTTCCATTGTAAACACAAGTATTGCTTGAAGTTTTATCACAGTCTTTTGTCAGATGAGATGGGTCAAAATTATCTAATGTAATGCTTGGGTCACTCTTTCGCCGGCTGGGACTACTGACTGGTTCCTGACTAGGGCCAGCCAAGTTTTCACATGACCGTGTTTTCTGAAGATTACATGAATTAGTTTCCTGCGGAATCTCTGATTGATCACATCCCAAGTCTTTAAGATCAGTGGAACAAGTATAATTGGAAAAGTACACTGATGTCCATAAGGTCAAATTTCTAACATCAAATTTTGGTCGCAATACCTGAAAAATAAAGTCAAAGTGTTGGCATCTAATCATTTTTTTGGGGGGCATGTAATCACTATTTCAAACTGTATAAACAATAACTCTGCAAAGTGGGGCATTTCCCTCTGTAATGAGTGCCTATGAGCCTCTTTTATCAAGTCCTGTTGTAACCTCGACCTATTGACCCCAAAATCAATAGGATTCATCCTCTCTTGAGAACAAAACTACATGTAACGTGTCAAATCAATCAAGCATAAAATGTAACCTGTAAAGTGTCTACAAGCTTTTTCTATAAAGTCCCAAGTGACCTTGACTTTTGACCCCAAAATTAATAGGGGGTTTTCTCTCTTGATAACAAAGCTACATGTAAAGTATCAAATTAATGGAGCAAAAAATGTGGCCTGTAGATTTGCTACAAAAAATGTTATATATACAAACACATGAACAGCCACCTTACTATATTCCTACTTGTAATGAATTGCGAGGGGATAAAAAGATCTAGATGTTCAAAAAAATTTCTCCATTACCATTTCAATTCAACATGCAACATCAACAGAATTATAGTTCAATATTTTTCTCATTTAAATACTCTTCGAAATTAATTTTTCCATTAAAATGATTTTCTATTTTATGTTATGCCATGCACTATTAAGATTACCAACACCTACTCCTTTTGGCAATTGTACCCTCCTTGGAGTCCAGAAAATTTTATATCATACAATTCTAATCTCCACATATTTGCCTCATTACCTGTAGCTCTGAGCTAGGTGAATACAGATGATTATAGAACTGAGCATTGCTGGGGTGAAGCAGACTCCATAAGGAAGAGGTCTGTACTGATAGTTCCCCTTTCAATCTCTCCTGGACTGTGTTACACAAGAATGTTCCAAACAAATGGGAATAGGTATGTTGTACCATTTTGATCTGTTAAACAAAAACAAACTTTTTATACGTGTGTACTTACACCACAAAAAGACTCTTCTACTTTTGTAAATGTAAGTTTTACAAATCATGTAGGGGTTAAATGCATAATACAAGACCTTGTATGTTTTTGAATTTTTTTTTTATTCAAGCTATTGTACATTCTACTTTAGACAGTATCATAATGCACATTACATATATGATTAAGTTCAAAATACAAAAATACTGAATTACCAGATATGCTTCATTGAACTGGAATGCACAAGGGAACTGTTTATAAAGCTGGTACACACAGTCTAACCACTGCAGGAACACTGGGGACCGTTCATTGGTGTCCTCACAGTTCACACCATTACCACACCTGTCTGCAAACTTGTGTCCAAATTCTAACC